>NW_017307551.1:438143-447558 GCF_000935625.1 Nanorana parkeri | reverse complement strand
TTCAAATTGTAAAAGCCAATAGCAGAGTGGCTATTGCACCTGCCCGCTGAGCAGAGGAGCGATACTAAGAGAACTTTCTCTCTCAGGTCCGCTCCTCTGCTCAGCTGCTGGTGTTTCAAAAGCCAGTCTGCTATTGGCTATTTCAAATCAAAATAGCCAATAGCAGTCTGGCAGTTGTCCCGGCTGCTTATAGCCATCTATCGCCTGTGGAAGCTAGCTGGCAGGACAAAGGAGCCGCTTGGGGAGGTCGATTAGGGGCTGCGGCGCTGCAGGAGGGCTGGGGGGGATGCAAGTAGCTGGTCTTAGTAACATCACTGAGATTGTTATGATGTATTAGTGCTTTATTACATTGATCATTTGTCACATTGTATCACTAAAGGAGCTTTATGCTCTAAAGGTTATTTATTAACACTGAATAGATTACTCCTGCCACATTGTATCACTTTAGTAGCGTTATGCTTTTAATCACACTGAATAGGTCTCTTTGAAGACCCTTCAGTGGTTTAAACACATTTTTTACACTATTCTTTCACTGTGAATATTATGATCTTCACCTAAATATATTACTACATGTTTATCTTTATGGTTCACCTTATGGGATTTAACTGTAACACTAATTCGTTTTAATTATTGTTACTTAGTTTACTTAAAACACCTATAGCGCTGTGCTAACACTTACTAATCACGTTTAATTTTACTCATAGCAGCTTTAGGACCGTTTATTAATTTATTATTATTTTAGCAGTCTTCCAAGAGCGCAGATCTTTGTTGCAACTAAGTAGCTGGTCTTGCCTAGGGCGCAAAATAGTCTAGCACCGGCCCTGGTTACAATTTAGCAACTTGGTCTTGTAAACTGGAAAAGGGACTCAAATGGCTTCTATACAGTGATCTTTCCTGCAGGAACCCTATACCTCTCTGGAATCTTATGGAGATCATTGGAAGAGACTTCCTGTCTCCTACCTCTAATAAGGAAGTACTTAATAGACTTCAGTCTTTTTTTTTTTTTTTAAAGTAGAGATGTAAACAATAACTGAATGACATCCCCGGGGCGGGTTTCCCCAGGTCTATAAAAGTGAAACAAAACAGAGCACACCAGATAGAGCAGATGGAACACCCTTTAATAAATAAAATAAAAATAAATTGCACCTACAAAAGAAGTGACTTGGTCAGATCAGGTAACCAGGTAATTGAACTCCCGTTGGATGTAAGGTCACAGTACAGTTACATTATCACTTCTGCAAAGCCAGAAAAAAAAAGAGACCAGGCAGTGATGGAAAAGGCTGTGAATGACTGTGAGGTAAAGAGGTAAGTCTTTCAATACTCATCCAGAATGGTGAATGCTACATGAAGACCCAGATTGCAACCTGGATAGAAAATATATCCACCTAAATGTTTAAAGGACGTTGCGCCTTCATCATCAGTCTTATTATCTGAGTCTTTGATGCATGGGCAGGGCCCCAAAGCATGTAAGTCTATCCAGGATGCAAGTTCGGTCTTTCTGTAGCGTTCATCCATTCTGGATGAGTTTTGCCATTTCCACCCCTGGTTTGCTCAAAGTCATTCACAGCCTTTTCCATCACTGCATGTTTTTCTCTCTTGGTGCACCATAACAACCTATGATTTTGTGGACCACCAGTGTCTCAGCAACCAATGACACTGGGTGGCCTGCATAGTGCCATTGGTTGCAAGGCGTTGGCGACCACACCTTTTCATTGTTTTAGATTGTAAGCCCTCAGGGGCAGGGCCCTCCTTACCATCTTGTCTTGAATTGTATTGTAACTGTAATGTCTTCCTTATATTGTAAAGTGCTGCGCAAACTGTTGGCGCTCTATAAATCCTGTATAATAGTAATAATAATAATTGTTTTTTATGGAGCGCCCCATGCGTCCTAGCAGTCAATGAAGCTGTGTGCCACTAGCATCCTAGCAACTAATTATGTTGTGCGAGTCACACGTGATCATTGGTTTCTAGTACACAGATGGCCCTGGGTTTGGTTTGCTGGGATGTTGACCGAACCCGGATTTCTGGCCGGGTTTGGCGAATGTCTAACCGAACCCAGGTCAGTTGGCTCATCACTACCAATGTGGAATGAAACAAACAAAAAAAAAGGATGGTTGGGGAAGGGGGAAAAACGCCACAAAGGCTTTCACAAAACCATGAAAGTGGCGAAGGTTACAACTTGTGCTCCCTCTCGTTCTTACATTGCTACCAACCAGTTATTCCTGTTTAAGATATCAGTAGCAAAGCACTAAATATCCTTATAATCTGAATACAACATTTCTCAGGGATATCACCGGTGAGCAGCCTTGACCTTCAAAGCCTTTACCGAAGCTGTGTCTGCCCTAACAGCAAATTATTAAAAACACCCAAGGGAACCTTCCATCATGCTAAAGCATTACAGCTGTCAGTAGTCTGCAGCCATTGAAATGTTATCGGCCCATTTTAGAAAATAGCCAAGAAAATGTTTTCATAAATTAAATACAAAGTAACTCTTCAAACATTCTGCAGTCGGTGGATATTAAAGCAAAGATTTATAGCGCTAAGTTTTCTGGAAGTCATTAAAGCCTAATTCCAGCTAAAACGTTCTCTTTTTCAGCTCAGTGTAGAGCAAGGAAGAGATGGGGCCTTTTTTTAAGGTTTTATTGCTGTTCAGAAACCTGTTTTCCCAATGAAACTACAACCAGAGAGTTTCCGAAAGGGTTTATATACCCGGAAGTAATATTTTAGCTACAGGTGGAGTGTGTCGAAGGGCTGATTTGTTATAGGTCTTGGATGTTCCAACAGTGAGATCTTCCTGCCATAGTTATTGACTCTGTTCCTGTCCCTATGGAAGTTTTGGCCATTCCTCCCAAATTTTGAGATGAGAAAGAGGGAAACCTTTAAGTGCAAGGTCTATAGGCAAAGGACACACCACCGGCACCACTATTGCATAACACCTTCTAGTCTAAACTCACCGACCGCTCAAATGTGTCAATACATTTTGACATTTGGAGAGACCATATTCTGGTGTCAGCTCTCAACTGATGTTACCCGAACTAGTGGCGGAACAATCGCCATAGCGACCCAGGCAGCCGCTATGGGGCACAGGGGGGCCGGACCAGGACGAGGAACAAAGGGGCCCCCCTGATGCCGTGCGGGCTGCCTGGGTCGCTATGGCATCTCAGGCTGCTGGCTGTCACTGGCGGCTGTGTGAAGGAATGCGCCACTGTTCAGATCATTGACAACCTGTCAGTGATCTGTGCAGCGGCGCATTCCTCCTCACAGCCGCTGCTGAGTCAGTGACAGCCAGCAGTTGCGGAAGAGAAGACTGGGCCTGGTGTCGGCAGCGGAGGAGGCGGCTGTGCCTGACGTCGGCAGCGGAGGAGGCGGCTGTGCCTGACGTCGGCAGCGGAGGAGGCCGGGCCCGGCGTCGGCAGTGGAGGAGGCGGGGCCCGGTGAAGGAGGAGGAGGTGGGGCCCGCCAGCGACCATGGAGGAGGAGTAGGCGGACAACCACACCAGCCTTTCTTAACCATTTTACTATGGAGGAACCCTTGAAAAAGTTCTTGGGATCCCCCATTAAATTAATATCTTTAGTCTACGGGACATTTACATGATCGGTAGACTGCAGAGAGTTTTAAATAAAGGACAGGGAGCACCTAAACCCTTTACATGATAAAATTACATTTGGTTATAATCATGAAATGGAACAAATAGTAAATATGGCCAGAAAAAAAAAACCACTGAAAATCGTAGGCACCCTTTAAATTAGCCACTACGCTCTCCTCAAGGAACCCCTAGCAACCTCTGGAGGAACACTAGGGTTCCACGGACCCTGGTTGAGAAAGACTGCTCTACACGTTTCTTGGACCAATGGTCTACTTCGTTAGGAGGTAATAGGAGGTTATGATATAATACATTGCATATACTATTTGGTTCAGTCTGTAAAGCCTTGACCATTTTATTTGCAAAACACCTCATATGTTGATTAGGGTTGCAGGGGACCATAAAGAGACCCAATACACTCTGATATGCCCATCCACAGAGTATAGTATCCAATTTCCCCTTTATATGTCCATATATAGGAGGAGACATCCATATCTGATCAAAAATTCATATGTTAGACTGTTAAGCCAAAATTTTCCTAGGACAACCTTCCCACACAGAAGCAGGTGGGAATTATGGTCTTTGTGTTGCGTTTGACCCTATCGACTACAAGCCAGCCTGAGACATAGGCCACCTCTGACTATGGGATGCTCCTCATGTTTCATCTGCGTGGGTTTCTGCTTTCAGTCTGCACTGAAAAGTCCTACAATGGGTTGATCATCACTTTTGTTTGCCTGATGAAGGGACCGGACAGGTTCCCGAAACGTTGCCACGCATGGCGATATGACCTGCAAGAATGAATAAAAGGATTTCGTTTTGAAGAAAACTTGGAGTGCTGTGACCATTTTTTCTGTTTTGCAAGTATTTGGCGGCGCCATCCACTTCAGCCCCCCCCCCCCCCACATTGTATGGGGCTTCTCGATCAGGAGTGCGGTGGGACTCTCTATTTGATTGTGTTGAGTTTGACCCTATTGACTACAAGCCAGCCTGAGACACAGGCCACCTCTGACCATGGGATGCTCCTCATTTTACATCTGCCCGGGTTTCTGCTTTCTGCCTGCACTGAAAAGTCCTACAATGGGTTCCCAGGTCTATTATACCTCCAACACAATAGAAGTCTGACGCACACAGCAGATACGGAACAAACTTGTATGGAAAATAGTCTGATTTATCACCGTCCGGATGAGGGTTAATCTCTTTGTGTTTCAGAAAATTCCACTCCACGACTTTATTTTTTTATTGCCGCCATAAAGTGATTAATTTCCAAATGCGGGTTGGGTTTAATTGGCTTTTTCTGCGGAGTGACCTTTGCCATGAAAATATTACCGCAGCTACTGGTGACTTTTCCCAGCCACGGGAGGACGACAGGGAACTAGATTTTAGCATAACTCCCATCCGTTCCTCTTTACTAGCGAAGACCCCAGTCAGTCTCTCTATCCCAATCATCCCTCTTTGAGGTCTTATTACTAAACTTTTCAGCTTCTAAAAATGTTTGCATAGCAACAAATATTTCATCCGACTTCTAAATTACTGAACTAATATTTGAAATGCCAATTCAAAGGAACAAAAAGATTTTAAAAAAACCCAAGAGGGTTTAAAGCTGAACTCCGGGATAAGTAAATATTGTCTAAATACAAAAGTCATGTGTGTTCTTCTTGAATCTTGGTGAGCTTTGTGTATTTCTTGCGGAGCTGTACAGTGTGAAACTTTGCTCTCTGCAGTAAAGACCGGTCACTGCTGTGCTCTCTCTTGTGCAGGGTGACTGGTAGGCAGCCTGAAGTGGGTGGTCCTGCTCAGGCCCTCCTGCAGGTTTGCTCTCCGCATGGGCTATGTATAGTACAGTGATATACACTGAATTAATGAGCATCAGAACTGGACCACAGAGCAATGGAAGAAGGTGGCCTGCACTGATGAATCATGATTTCTTTTACATCATATGGATGACCAGGTGTGTGTGTCACTCCCCTGGGGAATAAAAGTAATTCACCGGCACACACTTGAAGGGTTTTTAAAGTATTGATATGTTTATTCAATACCCAATGTCACATACTGTCATACGGTGCTAACGTTCCGGGTCCGCACAGGGGGATCATTCATCAGAGCGACAGTGACACTCCACTGGGGAAGAGATGGCTCCAGGGTGCATTATGGGAAGAAGACAAGCCGGCCGAGGCAGTGTGAGGCTTTGGCCAATGTTCTGCTGCGAAGCCTCGGGTCCTGCCATTCATGCGAATGTTACTCTGACACGTACCACCGACCTAAACATTGTTACTGACCAAGTACCCCCCCTTCATGGAAACGGTATTCCCTGATGGCAGTGGCCTCTTTGAGCAAGGTAATGCACCCTGCCACACTGCAAAAATGGTTGAAGAATGGTTTAAGGAACACAACAATGAGTTTGGGGTGTTGACTTGGCCTCCAAATTCTCCACATCTCAATCCAATCCATCATCTGCGGGATGTGGTCGAAAATCAAGTCCGATCCATGGAGCCTACACGTAGCATCTTACAGGACTTAAAGGATCTGCTGCTGATGGCTTGGTGCCAGATACCACAGCACACCTCCAGAGGTCTAGTGGAGTCCATGCCTCGATGGGTTGAACACTCCCCTGTGCACACTGCTCCAATCAACCGCACTCATGCCTACAAAGCAGCGTTGTTGATTGAAGCAGTGTGTGGGGGGAGGAGGTCAGACCACCAAAGAGCCAGGCTACTGTGTTGTGTGTTAGAGAAGCGCTATGACATGCCAACGTGCTGCCACCACAGGGTGTTTTAACCTGCTGCAGCACACAAGTAAAAGACAAGGTCATAACTAAGGAAGGTTCCATTGGGCTTAAAGCAAATCTCACAGCTGCATCTATCTGTGCATATACTGCTGATTATAATCCTAATTGTTACCATTCCACCCAGCGTGCTGACACTGCCAGTGCAATCTCAATCACAGACACCTCCGTCAATGCCAGCACAAATACCAGGCATTCCTCTCACATTCCCACATTTATCAATCACCCAAATGTCAGAACTTGTTTAAAGGGAATCCATCGTCTACTCAATGTGTTTAAGATAAACATGTGAACGTAATCAGCTTAATATAAATAGCCTTATCAAAGTATGTTAATGTATTAAACCCTTCTTTATGTATCGTTTGTAATTACATGGCGGAATCCACAACTGCTCAGCGATATGTTCTATGCATGCTTCTCTGTAGTGCTGCTATACTGCTCCTTCTTTTTAATGAAAGTCCCCAGTCTAATGGCCAGTGACATTCACTAAATGCCCCTAGTCTGATGGCCAGCATCGTTCACTAAATGTCCCCAGTCTGATGGCCAGCAACATTCACTAGATATCCCCAGTCTGATGGCCATGACATTCACTAGACGTCCCTAGTCTGATGGCCAGCGTCATTCACCTGCTGTCCCCAGTCTGATGGCCAGCAACATTCACTAGATGTCCCCAGTCTGATGGCCATGACATTCACTAGATGTCCCATGTCTGACGGCCATGGCATTCACCAGATGTCCTCAGTCTGATGGCCAGCATCATTCACTAGATGTCTCTCCCCAGTCTGATGGCCAGCGACATTCACTAGTTGTCCCCAGTCTGATGGCCAGCGTCATTCACTAGAAGTCCCATGTCTGACGGCCATGGCATTCACCAGATGTCCCCAGTCTGATGGTCATGACCTTCACTAGATGTCCCCAGTCTGATGGCCAGCATCATTCACTAGATGTCTCTCCCCAGTCTGATGGCCAGCATCATTCACTAGATGTCCCCAGTCTGATGGCCATGACATTCACTAGATGTCCCCAGTTTGATGGCCAGCATCGTTCACTAGATGTCCCCAGTCTGATGGCCATGACATTCACTAGATGTCCCCAGTCCGATGGCCAGCATCATTCACTAGCAGGGTTATTCACAAAAGGACAAAGAGTCTGGAGAAGGCAGGAGAAGTGAACAATCTAGGACAACATCGCTGAACCGGAAAGTAAGCAGATAATTTTTCCAAATCAGCTATTTTGGCCTAGATTGTTCACCTCTCCGGCCTTCTCCAAACTCTTCACCATTTTGTGAATAACCCTGTTTATGTTCCCAGTCTGATGGCCAGCGACATTCACTAAATGCCCCCAGTCTGATGGCCAACAACATTCACCAGATGTCCCCAGACTGATGGCCAGTGTCATTCACCCGATGTCCCCAGTCTGTTGGCCAACATCATTCACCAGATGTCCCCAGTCTGATGGCCAGCATCATTCACCAGATGTCCCCAGTCTGATGGCCATCAGACCAGATCCATATCATCCATTGTGTCCTGATCCATATGACAGCAGAGTTCATACAAGGACATCCCGGTCCAGCTCACTACACAGAGGTCATCAGGTTTTATTCGCTGCTATTCGCTTGCTAAGTAAATAATTTAGAAGTAAACTCCAAAAGATAAAATTATGTTAAACCTTCAGCGGGGCTTCATGGAGGCATTAGTAAAAAGTTCTGTACACTATTTATCCTCAAAATTACAATTGAGGATATGTCTACAATTGGCAATGTCATGCTGCTGAAATAGAAGTATATACTTTTTAAAGTTTCTAGAACGGTCACATGACCGCTGAGCTGGGGCTAGAGTGTAGGGCTGCAACAACTGAACGATTAAATAGATTATAATCGAAAATGAGAATAGTTGGCAACGATTCTCATTATCGATTAGTTGTGTGGGGAGAGAGAGAGAGAGAATTTTCTTTTAAATACAACCAATCGATTAATTGAAAAAATAAATCGGGCAACTAATCGATTATGAAAATAATCGTTAGCTGCAGCCCTAGTAGAGTGTAGTGAAAAAGTCATCAGACAGCCCTCTGATTGGTGGAGAGGTAGACTGACAGTGCAGCTCCCTCCCATATCTGCTGTCAGTCAAGCAGAGGGAGGCGCTGGCTGGGCAGGAGTACAGGATGTATCGTAGCAGAGTATCACCACAACAGCCTGTAGTCCTGATACTCATGCAAGTGTGACAACGCTGCTGAAGCATTGCAAGCAGGACAGTAAGCATTGTCACCCTCCTAGCGAAGTGACCGCCACAAACAAAAGTGGGTGAATAGAATGTGCTCCCCAAAAAGATAGAAATAATATTTAATGCAGCCATCAGTAAGGACTAGTAATCGGCTATGTATGTATGTATGTATGTATGTATGTATGTATGTATGTATGTATATATATATATATACATATACACATACACATATACATACATACATTTTAGTTTTTTATTTATTTGATATTTTTTATTATTTGGATCCAATATATACATTTTGCCCTTTCATTTAACCTATTTATAATACTTTGCACTTATTTGTAAGAATATATATAAAAGAAAAACCCTGTAAATATTCAGTCATATCTCCTCAGTTCACAAACTTTACTGGACAACCCCCCACCAACCCTCCCTCTCACCTTAGAAATTACTTTCCACCAATTCTTCTCTTCCCATGTCAGCTCCAATCTATCTATACAGCTCCAGAGCATCACGAAGACCTTTCATGCAACACTCAATTACACCCCTGTCAGCCCCAATGTATATGTGGAATGTTCCATCCACATCCTCCGCAGAGACATACACACCGAGAATAGTGCTGGCCGAATAGAAACAACTCTTCAGAAACTGTCAGACGTCAGAAGGAAAGGGTTTGTACGTTCTGTCAAAGTATATAGACAGCAAAAGAAACCTGACAGGGGGTTTAAACATTCCCTACTCTATTTACAACTTGTCTTCATTTTTGGATAGAGTATGTAATGGTTAACCAGTTCAGCCCTCCAACCTGTATACCCGCCTATGGAGCAGAG
>NW_017307551.1:430783-437559 GCF_000935625.1 Nanorana parkeri | reverse complement strand
TTTAAAAAAAGACATTGAATAATGAAATGAATATTTATCATGCCATTGCTAACTAAGGCTTGTATCCCCCTAGTGGGGAAAATAGAGTATCACATGTCCAGACTCCAGAACAGTGTATTATTGTATAGTGTGGAACAGCTGTATCCAATTCTGCATACCTGGCTTTATATTATAAAGTTCTTATAATATAAAGCCAGGTATGCAGAATTGGATCTAGCTGTGCCACACTACAGAGTGTTCATGTTCTTCATAATAAGAAACTGACCTAAAATCATGGTTTTGTATTGCTTTAGAAAAAATGTGACCTGTCCCTTTAAGAAAAAGTATCGGTAATTGGTATCGGCGAGTACTTGGGAAAAAGTATCGGTACTCGTACTCGGCCTTAAAAAAGTGTATCGGTGCATCCCTAATTTGTACAGTCTAGATGTATTCTGAGCTATAGGCTAGAGAACATATTGTGCGAGTGCCCCAATTTTCAGCTACAAGGTTCAGGCTAAAATAAGACATCGGCAGCTTTATTAGCACTACAAATACAGTTTCTGGCTGTCATGGTGATCCAATGGCTTAATTACTCTGAGTCATTGGACCCAGAACAAGTATCCAGATCAGAAGTACTACCTTTGACTCAATGACTCAGAGCATGCATCAAGCCAGTGAAATAACAACAACAAGTATTGAGGCCTGAGACAGCCATGCAGCCCAATTTGTTCTTTGCAGCAAGCTTTCATTCAAGTGTATTTTCACTTTTGCAGCCAAATTGGCATAACACCTACTTTATATTTTTTTTTTATGCGTTACCATTCACATGACATGAAAAAAAAATGCTGCTTACATTAAATGTTTTTTTTTACTTTAAATGCTACCTAGCTTCCCCCCATGTAATGTTAAGGAAGGTGCTGTGGGAAGTTATGATTACTCTTATTAACCTTATTAACCTAGTCTTATTAACCTAGTTGTAAACTAGATGTGAACACTGCCTGTCCTAGCAAAGGGTTAAAGACTTAGAAGCATTGTATGTTAATGAGAGCAAGCTCAGTATGTCCCTCTACTTTAACTTTTAAACAGCTCATAGTAGCCTGCAATCTACACAAAGGCCTTCACCAAATACCCATCTAAATGATGGGTATTTGGAAAAACAATAGTGATTAACTCTCCTGGGGTAATGCAATACTTTTTCTGTATACAACATTGGAGTACCACAGGGTTGACAAAATAGTCACCTTTATAATAAATGGCACACACAAATAGATTGTAAAAGATGTCACCCCTATCATTCTTCTTGTAAAGGTTTTCTTTAAGACTGCTGTTACACAACTGAAGTTTGTTAGTGATAAGACTGACCTAGTCATCCTTGAACCTTAACTCGTTACCACTCCAAACACACACACACCTTTGCCTACCACTTGTCCCCTAATTAATTAGCATGCCCCTTTTATTGGTCATGTGACATGACAGGACCTGAATCTTTTATCCTATTATTTGATCTTATTCACTGCAAAAGTGTGGGGTTTTTCATTGGGTGGCCAATCTCTGCCTGGATGATGAAATAGGCACTTCTTATTGGCTGCTCAGTGGAGGGGGTTCCTCCAAGAGTACAGAAGACTGCACAGCATGAAGAGACAATTGGGCAGCACAGGCACAAACTACTATTCGTCACTAACTGAAGCAGCGCTGGCAGGGGACATGGGCAGTGGAGCTTGTGGGTGGGAGAGCTTGAGCCCATGATTTTTAATAACTGGGTAGAAAAGCTGTACTATGTTTAAATCAGGCAAACTAACAGATGTCTATTAAATGCTCAAGGACAACTTACCCTGTACCATAGCAACACCACTGGCATCCTACGTACACTGTGTAGAAGCCTCATTATACTCATTTCATGAATCACCAGTACATCAGGAACTGGTCTTCTCATTCTATTCACTGTCCATAAAAGTTTTCGCTTTGTGTTTCGACTACAGGGTTTTCATCATGGTGAACTGAATGCTGTGATGAAGACAAATGTACTTCTTGAAATAGGGTGCACGTGCACCACCCCTGTCTGAGCGATATACTGCGAGATGCCAGAGTCATGCATAGCCATATGCAAATACTGATTTTGGGGGTGAGGAGAGGGGCACTGGATTTGTGAGAACAGACACATTATGGTCTCTGTGGTTTGGTGTTCTTTCTTAGTTTGCCTACATAAAACATAGTATAGGTTTACCTTTGCAAACAATGTACAAGAAAATGTGCATGGGTGCAAGAAAGGTCTGCACCATCAGATATATTTTTCTGCAGCCATGGCCCTTTAAAAGATCATGGCCAGTTAATATCCCATCACTGTACATCTGTCCTAGAGAAGAAAGTTGTGAGGAAAAATATGCAGCAAGTTTGAGTGATCTGTATTCATAAACAAAAAATGACTCGCTTGTCAGAATGAATGGGAGTTTTGAGAATGTGGTGTTGGCCTAACTCTCCAACAGTCTTAAAAGAAAATGTAACAAAAGCTTGTCATTAAAGTGAATGTAGAAACAAGCAGACACCAGCATGTTCTTTTCTTGGCAGGACAGTACATATAAAAGTGTCAGAACTTGAAGTTAAATGTTGCAGCTTTACTAATGGGAAGTATTACCAGTGGAGTTTTCAGTGACCCAAAGAGGGCAGGCATTTGAAAGCAAAGTAGAAGCATCAGCTCATGTGCAACTCTGAATAGACTATATGAATAATTTAAAGTGACTCAATCTATATTAGTATGAAAATGGCACTAGACAGTTCTAGGCCTTTTTCCGCATTTGCAAATGCTGTTAAAGAGCTTTTTTTTCACCTTATGCTCTCCATAACTATTCTCTTTCTAGTTGAGACATAGCCTTTAGGGTAGCGTAACTTCAACCACAGAGAGAAAATCTAGTACATGACTGAAACCCACTGGTCCTCATGAATGCTGGTTGATACTGTAAATTTTCCTCCTCAACTGGATGTGTTGGTAGATCAACTTTTTAAAAGTTTTAATTTTGTTTGCCATTCTACCTTCTTGCTTTCTTTGCATGTTTATTTGTGCTGTATTAATATTATTACTACCACTACTGTTAAAGTGAAACTGTTGAAATAAAAAATGGAATGTATGCTGTAGTCGGTCAGTGGCATTAACACAGTAGTCATTGCTTTTCTCCATGTAACATAGTTTTATTACCCGTTTATCCCGCAATAAATCTGTTATTTTTCCACTTCCTACTACAGGCCAAGCAGACCAGAAAATATTGGCAGTTAGGGGACTTAGGACACACCATTTAACGCTGACAACGCTTACATTTGTTCACTTTTAGTCTATGGTGTCAATTCATAAAGCTTTTTTTTTGCTGATTTTGGCCATTTATTAGCGATCACACGCTATTTAGGTTTGTTCCATTCACCAAATGATTTCATGTTTGGAATCTCCACCAATTAACGTCGTAATTTAACATTTCAATGCTTATCTTAAGCCCAATCGTTAAATATGTACACAAGTAACAAAATGTTAATTCTACGATTCAAGACGTAAAAATTACTCTTTAGGGGTAAAAATTGAGCTTCAGATGCTAAAATAACGTTGGACACATCAAAATATCAACTCCCTAGCGCTTCAGTTGGAAGCCTTAACGACCATGTTAAATAACGATTGGGACTTTCGTGAATACCATGTTTTCAAACGAACAATAGGGAGAGGTAAATTAACAACTAGAGAGGGCAAATAACTAGGGATGCACCAACATATCGGCCGAAAATTGCACTTTTGGCATAATGCCGAAAGAGCCATGTTTCGGCCGATCGGCGCATCCATGGTTTCTTTTCTCCCTGCTGGGCGCTGTTCCAGTGGGGAGAAAAGAAAGTGACAGCCGAGCGCTGCGGTGGAGAGCGCTGTGAGCGGCCGGCGTCTCCTCCCACACAGCTCTGCCGCCTATCACAGTCCGGCAGAGCGGTGTGTGGGCGGAGACATCGCTGTCACAGGAGGCTGGGCTTTCCTGTCTACACCGCTCGATCAGCCTCCTGTGACAGCTGTCGGGAAGGAGAGCGGGTACAAGCAGTCAGGGATCAGTGATCGCTGAGTGTTTGTAGATAATTGAGGACATAGTATGTTAACTATATCCTCAATTATGAATGTATGGGAAGTGATCTACATCCCCTCCTGTACATTCATAATTGTAGTTATAGTAAACAAACAATGTCCTCATGTTATCAATGAACAGGAACACTCATAGAGGATTCCTCTTCATTGATAACAGGGGACACAGAAAAAGAGATTGAGGACTCTGTGTTCTCAATCTCTTTTTCTATTTTAAAAGGGGAATATCAGGGGTCTGTTTAGACCCCTAATATTTCCCCAAAGCCCCCAAAAGTAAAGTAAAAATATTTAATAAAAAATGAATGAATCAATTAAAAAAAATATAAAAAGTTTATCAAAAATAAACAAAAATAAAATATTAAAAAAATTTGAAAAAAAAAATAAACATTTTCGGTTTCGGCCTGACATTTTTTTAAATTTCGGTTTCTAAAATTTCCATTTCGGTGCACCTCTAATAATAATGTGTTTGAGGAGGAGGAGGATTGCGAGTTTACTCTCCTTCTCCTTATTTTTCCTTTGTCTCTGTTCTGAGATGCCTGTAGGTTTCCCCAACGACCTTTCTTCTTTCTGGAACTTGACGTACGTTCACGGTTATATCTTTGCCTCCCTAACTGAGGCAACGAGCCTATGCATTCCAATTTCACACGCCTGACCATTTTCTCTCTTATTATATACATCAACTATCTGGTGCCGAGCTGAAACAAAATATCAAATCAACTGTGAACAATAATATACAACATATGCAATGAAATTATGAGGCTCTAATTAGCCCCGAATGAAGTGGTGAAAAAAAACACAACACTATATCCTAGAAATGTCAAATATAGTTCAAATCCAGTGAAAAAAACATTTCAAAAACGGAATCCAAGTGCTGAGAAATATTATCCCAAATGCGGTGACAATAATCGGCTTGAGAAGTGATCATCAATCAGGAAAGATGCCGTGCAGACCACAACCCAAAAGGATGATCCAATGCACACCCGGTGAGAAATACAGGGGGGTGCTCACCTGAGGAACTGACCAATAGGGATGGGCTCGGGCGTGTTCGCAGCTCCAGCGTTCGCAGCTCCAGCGTTCGCAGCGTGTTCGAGGAAGCTGACAGCGCCAATCACAGGTACTGAGACATTTTCCCGGTCCGCAGATGCAGCGATCGGGAAATGTCTCAGTGCCTGTGATTGGCTTCCTGGCGGGATCGGCACGTGGAGCTGCGAACTCGCCCGAGCCCATTCTTACTGGCCAATACGTTAGGTCACTAAATGCCTTTCCCTTCTTAATGGGGAGGAACACCCTTACGACGATCGCTCCAGATCCAGTTGATGCAAACCCAGGTACAAAAGTAAATCCGAAAAGAGACAAGCGGCAACTCCTGGCGTGTGTAGTGTAGTGTATACAGGCCAGGTTCCTCAATGCGCCCCCCTACTTGCCAAATGGCAGACCTGCAGGCTGCATACAAGTGATCTCTGCGACATCGCCAAGATCACTTGTACAAACAAGTGGTGGCTTCCCCGCTCTGCGTGCCCAAAGCAGGACTAAATATAGAAAACTACTACCCGACCAGCGCCTGGAACTGCATGACCCGGGCATCGGGAGATAGGACATCCACATCCCTGCTGCCCCTCTACTCCTTGCTGCCCCGAGGCCGGGCCTTGGTGGGCCTTGTGGGAAATCCAGGCCTGAGTATATAATGGTCCAGTTCAGCTAAAGGAGAGAGAGGAGCAATGACCGGTCTTTATTACAGGAGGGGGGCGGAGACCAGACCAGTCACCCTGCACAAGAGAGAGCAGCAGTGAGCAGTCTTTTTTGCAGTGAGCAGTCTTTATTACAGGAGGGGGGCGGAGACCAGACCAGTCACCCTGCACAAGGACAGAGAGCAACAATGAGCGGTCTTTATTACAGGAAGCTTCAAGTGTCACACTGGATAACTGGAAGAAATACACAAAGCTCCCTAAGGAAGAATACACAAGACTCTTGTATGAGGACAATATTTTCTGATCCCGGAGTTCAGCTTTAAAAGATGCGGCGATGGAATTCATTACTCTACCTTTTCTGTTTTATTTTGATTTACAGATTCTCATTCTGAAGGAATAAAAAAAAAAAAAGCCTTGCCGTAGGAGAGAAAAATACAGTGTATAAAAAATGTGCAGCATCAAATATAGATCACACGCCCCCGGCCGCTCATTCCGGCTCCACAATAAATTTGTTCATTTATAAATCTCATCATCGCCCGCTCCCCCATCCCCCGGGGAGGTGAGAGGGAGAGAAAAAGGTTCCTCCATGAGATTGAGAAAAGTGAGAAATGCCGGGCGGGCTGTAAATGGCGATTCATTTATCTGGGAGAAATGTCTTCTGTCACAGGTAGGATCCGAGAATTCCAATATCCCGCTCTTCAAATCCGCAAACGACCCCTCCCGGGAAAATGCCATCTGCCGTGTAGAGGAAGTGCCAGCTGCGGTGCCAGCACATTACTCATGGCACGCTGTGGAATGATCTCAGGACGGGAAGAAGGGTACAGATAAAACTAAAGCACAAAGGTTTCTAGTGTATCGGAAGCTACATCCACCACCAGGCAGTGGCGTCGCAACGGGGGGTGCGGCCCGCAACAGGGTGACACCATTGGAGGGGTGACACCAAAATGACGGACAGTAATTTTGGTGTCAGCCCCCTCTGAAAAGTCGGGCGCTCGGTCATGGACCCGAGC
>NW_017307551.1:426501-430620 GCF_000935625.1 Nanorana parkeri | reverse complement strand
GGGTGACTGTCCCCTCCTCTCTCTGCCGACGTCCACCACCAAGATGGCCGCCGGCAGCTATCAATAAGATAGTCGCGCATGCGCGTTGATGTCACGGTGGGATGCCGCCCGGTAACCGCTCCGGGTGACACCCGGGACGCCCCTGCCACCGTGGTCTCTGATACAGAAGAAACCTTTGGATATCTATGCCTTCTATGAGGGTGGGCAGCAAGAATACCTCGGCACTCCAGCTCTTGTGGAACTACAAATCCCATGATGCATTGCAAGACTCTGATGCCCAGAGCATTGACTCTGTGTCCTCAATCTCTTTTTCTATTTTATAAGGGAAATATCAGGGGGTCGGTTTAAAGCCCCCAGCAGTAAAATAAAAATATTTAAATATTTAATCAAAATAAATAAATAAAAAATGTTTCCAATGTAGCCAATAGCACCTATGCATCCACCGCCCCCTATGCATCCACCGTCCCCTATGTATCTGCCGCCCCCTATGCATCCACCGTCCCCTATGTACCCGCCGTCCCCTATGTATCTGCCGTCTCCTATGCATCCACCGCCCCCTATGTATCTGCCGTCTCCTATGCATCCACCGCCCCCTATGTATACACCGTCCCCTATGTATCTGCCGTCTCCTATGTATCCACCGTCCCCTATGTACCCGCCGTCCCCTATGTATCCGCCGTCCCCTATGTACCCGCCGTCCCCTATGTACCTGCCGTCTCCTATGTATTCGTCGTCTCCTATTCATCCAATGTCTCCTATGTATCCACCGTCTCCTATGTATCCACCGTCTCCTATTCATCCAATGCCTCCTATGCATCCAATGTCTCCTATGCATCCAATGTCTCCTATGCATCCAATGTCTCCTATGCATCCAATGTCTCCTATGCATCCAATGTCTCCTATGCATACAATGTCTCCTATGCATACAATGTCTCCTATGTATCCACCATCTCCTATGCATCCACCGTCTCCTATTCATCCAATGTCTCCTATGCATCCAAAGTCTCCTATGCATCCAATGTCTCCTATGCATCCAATGTCTCCTATGCATACAATGTCTCCTATGCATCCAATGTCTCCTATGCATCCAATGTCTCCTATGCATACAATGTCTCCTATGCATACAATGTCTCCTATGTATCCACCATCTCCTATGCATCCAATGTCTCCTATGTATCCACCGTCTCCTATGTATCCACCATCTCCTATGCATCCAATGTCTCCTATGTATCCACCGTCTCCTATGTATCCACCATCTCCTATGCATCCAATGTTTCCTATGCATCCACCATCTCCTATGCATCCAATGTCTCCTATGCATCCAATATCTCCTATGTATGTGATGTTTTCTATGCATCCACCGTCTTCTATGTATCCACCATCTCCTATGCACCCAATGTCTCCTATGCATATAATGTCTCCTATGCATACATTGTCTACTATGTATTCAGTGTTTCCAATGTAGCTAATATCTCCTATGCATCCAATGTCTCCCGTGTATCACAAGTTTCCTATGTATCCAATGTTTCCAATCTTTCCTTTGCATCCAATGTATCCAATAGCTGTGTTATTACACAATATTAAAGTTAGTTATTTTACCAAATATTAAAGGTTACCTACAATGTCTCCAGTCTGTCACTCTGCATTGTATATCGGGGGATTCTACTTTCAATCCTCTTCATGTAAAGTTCCATAAAACCTTTATACTGCAAGTTGAAATACCAAGTCCTGATAGTGGAGTAAAACCAGGATACTGATCGGATCCCCCGATGGCATACACTGCAGAGTGACAGACGGGAAACACTGATCCTGAAAACAAATCTGAACTTACCGATCCGTCAAAGCAGTGATCCGATTCCCCGCTCTCAAAGAGGACGAAGTCCTTGATGAAGACCGCGATGGCTCTCATGATAAAGGACATGAACAGGTGCATGTGGATGTAATTCCGGGTACAATGCAGCTTCCTGTGTGAGAAGGAAAAACAATGTAACAAATGAAATAAGAGTTTATTATTATTATTTTTTTTTTTGGGATGTGCATATAAATGTTATGTGTACATGAGCTCATGTGTAATCAATTCATCATTTCATACATTCTTTAACATGTAAAAGTAATTTTCAATCATTTAAAAATCTGCAGCTTTCAGTAAAATAATCCCCAGTCTCTCTCCCCTCCTGGCCGTCTCTCCTTTCTCTCTTGTCTGGCTCTCCTCTCTCTCTTACCTAGCTGTCTCTCCTCACTCTCTCCACTGGCTGTCTCTCCTCACTCTTTCTCCTGGCTTTCATCTCTTTCTCCTGGCCGTCTCTCTTCATTCTCTCTCCTGGCCGTCTCTCCCCTCTCCTGACTGTCTCTCCTCTCTCTCTGATGGCTGTCTCTCCTCTCTCATGGCTGTCTCTCCTCTCTCTCTCATGGCTGTCTTTCCTTGCTCTCCTGGCTGTCTCTCCTCTCTCTCTCTCTCTCCTCGCTCTATCTCTCTCTCCGGGCTGTCTCTCCTCTCTCTTTCTCCTGGCTGTCTCCTCATACTTTCTCCTGGCTGTCTCTCCTCACACTTTCTCCTGGCTGTCTCTCCTCTCTCTTTCCTGGCTCTCTCTCCTGGCGGTCTCTCCTCTCTCTCTCCTGGCGGTCTCTCCTCTCTCTCTCCTGGCGGTCTCTCCTCTCTCTCTCTCTCCTGGCTGTCTCTCCTCCGTCTATTTCCTTTCTCTCTCCTCTCTCTCTCCTGGCGGTCTCTCCTCTCTCTCTCCTGGCGGTCTCTCCGCCGTCTATTTCCTTTCTCTCTCCTCTCTCTCTCCTGGCTGTTTCTCCTCACTCTCTCTTCTGGCTGTCTTTCCATACTCTCTCTCCTGGGTGTCTCTCCTCTGTTTCTCTTGGCCGTCTCCTCTCTCTCTCTCCCCTGGCGCTCTCTCCTCGCTCTCTCCTGTATATTCTCTAAAAACTATTGCTGTGCAGTGCTAGAGTGTTCAGGCTATGCTTGAAGAAAAGGTGGCAACCCTACCCCTTCCCATATCTTTAATGGGTGTCAAGGGGACAGGAAGTGAGAAAAAAAATCTCCTTTAACGGGGGTCACAGATTTTATTTTTTTACTTTATCCGGCTCTATCCAAAACTAAAACAAAACAAAAAATGGCACAAAAGGTGAAACAAGGTGGATTTCTCCCCCTAACAACGCCAGGACTTCAGAATATTCCGCAGTCTGTTCTCAGACGCCGTCTGCATTCATCCGGCCCCCAGCGAGAGCGACGCTTTCCCCTGCGAGCCGGAGATAAGAACACGGCACTTAAGGTGCCAAACTGTTAGGAAAAGGTGTCACAGCTCCTGAGATATCGCTAGACACCCTTCTATGGGAGCAAAATTACCTTTTTTTTTTTTAAACCGTACAAATCACTTGAGTTCAGATCTTGCTCTATTAGTGAACGTTGTTTACGACGGAGCGTGTGAAAGAGGGGGCAGGATGTCCTCCATCACTCGTCAGTCACCGTCTATAGTCCTCATACTCGAAGAAGACACGGCCGGCACTTCATCACTGCTCATTACTATGGTGGGATAAGTGACCCGGGTGTGCAATGAGCAACACTCCTCGCCCACGCTCTCTCCATAATCTGCCCCACTAATTAGAACCCCTCATTGTGGGTGACGAATCACCGATCCCCGCGAACAACTTCCTACAATCACGTGACCACTTATTACCCAGATGCGGTCTGTCTGTCCGTGACATGACGCTCATCGCTCAATTTAATATCAATAAAAAAAAGAACGAGAGCTATTCGTATCCTTTGAATTAATGACACGTTGAGTTGTGCAAATGGAGGGTGAATAATGTTGGAATAGCGATGATGATGAATACTCTGGAGGAGTAATGCGAATGTTTGGGCAATCATTGTAAGAGAAAAACTCCAAGGCTGGATAACAATTAGGGACGAGCGGCGTGATTTTGGTGAAGTGCAAGCGGAACTTTGCAGATTTGAGACTTCAATTTTTTTATTTAGTATACTTAGGGTGGTTTCCTTTATTTATTTTCTTGTTCTTTGTATTATTTTTGTTTTCCTTTTTTGTGTATTTGTTCGCTTTTGTGTTTTGTTGATTAAACTCTTTTATTTTACTCTTTTTTTTTTTGCTTCCTGTC
>NW_017307551.1:425956-426468 GCF_000935625.1 Nanorana parkeri | reverse complement strand
GAGCGAACGCCGGTATGTGTTCGCTCACCTCCCGATCTACTGAGCCGACCTGTGACAGTCTCATTGTCACAGGTCGGCTAGAACTATGAGGTGAGTGAAAAGCACGCCCCACATAGTTCTCCTTTAATATTATTATTATTATTATACAGGAGTTAAATGGAACCAACAGTTTGCATGTGAGCTTTACAAAACTGGCTGTAAACCCGGTCCAGCGGGGCTGTTCCTATAATGAGGCAGTTGGTTAGTCATTGGGTGACATGGAGGGCTAACACCTCTTAGCAACCTGTGATGCTGTGGCTGGAGTCCCGTCTGTCTCCTGGCAACCAGTGACGTCAATGAGCTGGGTGGGACACCCGGCAGAGGTATCGTGCAACCCCTCCCCCAATGTAATGTGTGCTGCCAACATGCCCCACCCCTCTGCCGTCCCCCATACGGTAATGTATGACACCAACACCACCCAACACCCCCAGTCCCTGGTAACATGTGCCTCTAGCACCCCTGACCTACCCACC
>NW_017307551.1:419612-425808 GCF_000935625.1 Nanorana parkeri | reverse complement strand
CTCAGGCAGCAAACATTGAAGGGACGCCCCTGGAACATATACTGTATTGTTTCTCATAGTCTACCTGTGCTATCATAGCAGCTTCTTTAATTGTTTTTTGGGTTATATATACTTTGAAAAGTTAAAAGGTTATTATATGAAGAGCTTTTTCACCACTGCAAACAATGCTCAGAAAACATCCTTCTAACTTTCCAAGCCTGAAATAAACTATACTGGTTTTCAAAGTCTCTTTTGGTGAGTTGACACTGCCTGTGGATCCTGACGAGTCAGAAAGATGCCATACTGTCCGCACAGCCTGGGTCTCAGGAGGTATGACAATTGCATGAAGCTACACTTGACGCCACATATACACCACATATATAATATAATCATGACACTGTTGCACTTTGTGAAGCCCTACCTGAAGAGACAGAGGATGATCATGGCCGCAGTGAGGGAGGTCAGAGACACACTGTGTCCGATCGTGTAACCCGTCTTTATCGTTCCATAAAAAACAGTCTGCTGAGAGAAGAAGATCACAGACAATCACACACGTGTGAAAAGTTAAAGGGTGTCTGTCAGAGTACACATATGACTGGCCACTGCTGACTTGTTCACTGTAGAGGTGCATGCTCCATGGCGGTTACATTCCTCCTTGTTTTTACGACTTAGTCGGTAAGCTGGAACCAGTACACAAATTGGGGGTTCCAACTTCACTGGTTGCATGCTGGTTCCAAGGAGGGGACTTATTTAAGGAGCAAAGCAAGGTTGGAAATGTTAGCCCCCGGGTCTTTAACCTTTAACAACCAGCCAGCAAAAGCTGCTCCCATATTCCTCTACTGACAGGTTCCCCCAAAACAAGGGAACCATTTAAAGTTGAACTCCAGGAAGTTGATTTTAAGTAGGGATGCACTGATACCGATACTAGTATTGGTGCCGATAGTGAGTATTTGGCAGGGTACTCGTACTCGCCCAAATGCTCCAATGCCTAGCCCGATACACGAACTTCCGATATCAGGAAGCCGGGCAGCGTGTAATGACTTGACGCCTAGCTTCCTGATTGGTCGGGAAGTCGGCCAATCAGGAAACCAGGCGGCGAGTCATTACACGATTGGCCAGAAAGCTGGCTTTATGCTCCCTTGTCACCTGGTGATGAGGGAGCATGGAGACGGCTTCCCTGCTAATCGGGTTTCCCGGGTGGCGAGTCATTACACGCCTCCTGGCTTCCTTAATGGGACTTCCGGTATCGGTATTGGGTATCGGCGAGTACCGGGGAAAAAAAAATATCGGTACTCGGTACCGAAAAACCGGTATCATTGTATCACCAATTTTAAGTATATGTGATCTTTGTTTTACCTGACCAATAACTTTGTTAGTCTTGTGCTCTCGGTGCCCCTACCAGACAGCTCAGCCAGGCCAGCGACTTCACTTTCCTCCACTTTAGTGAAGCGGTGGGACTGAGGATCAGGGGAGTATATCTGCTTTATTTGAGCCCCTAGACAAAACGAGCCCCACTGCAAGGGTTCATTTTTTTGATTTCCAGGAGTTCTTCTTTAAAAATGTTTTGAGGTCATTCTGAGATCAGCGTGTGCATCAGCGTGTGCATCCCCGTGATCACATCGATATCCATTGAGGATCCATGTGATAGAGAACCGCGTATGCCTCCTACACTCCACCCCTCCCCCACCCTCCTCCAACCCCAGCATTATGGCAGACGCATGACTAAGAACACTCGAACCCGCTTTTAATGTAGGTTTCATCCCAACAAGTGCGCCTCGGCTAAGATAAACAACTTGTGCAAAAGCTGCGTCACCGGCCGCCAAACCCGCACTTTACATTCTCTTAATTAAGAGAACTGAATGTAGTTTATGAGTGATCAATATCAAATGAAGAGAATGATCGGGCCGCCATTAAAGTTTCCCTCCGTACAGAGATTACCAATGCACGTTGTGGATATATCCTGTATACAGCTTGGCAGCAACTTTAGGGGTCTGGCGGTGGGACCCATATAGGGGCAAGGTCAGGAAACCTTCAGGGCCCAGAGGTCAATATGTTGCCAGCAAGCCTCAATCTTCTCGCAATAACACGGCCTTTAAAGGAGAACTATGGGGTCAGGGCTTTTCCCCATAGTTCTCCTTAGGGTAAACTAGCACAAACTAGCGTCCTCCCGTTACCCTAAGCTCAGTATATAGGGAGCTACAGCTCGCGGTATACTGAGACGCCGCAGCCGGAGCAGATCCCAACGTAGATGACGGGATCCGCCCAGCTGCGTGAGTGACAGCTGGCTCTGCCTATCTAGAGGCAGAGCCAGCTGTACCCGCCCCCTCCCCCGTCCGTTCCCCCAGTCAGCGCTGGCAGATCGGAGAGGGGAATCCAGCCCCTCCCCTGTCACGGCAGAGAGCCGCGACAGGATCGAGAGGTGAGCGAACCCGGTATGTGTTCGCTCACCTCCCGATCTACTGAGCCGACCTGTGACAGTCTCATTGTCACAGGTCGGCTAGAACTATGAGGTGAGTGAAAAGCACTCCCCCCCCTCCCCCCTCATAGTTCTCCTTTAATAACGTTGGTTCAGCATCTCATACAAGACAGGGGCGATGTTTCAGAACCACCGGGGGTCCCTTCATCAGGCAAAGTCACACGTCATGGAGGAAGGGATCCCTGGTGGATCCAAAAAGTTGCACTTGTCCTGTAAATGATGATGGACCAATGTCTATAATGGCGGTTTTTTGAGGGAGGATTGAGCAACATATTTGCTCACCACGTTTAGCACCATCCACCAGTTGCTTCGAGGACCCCAACGGTCGGGGCATTCCAGTTTGGTGTGGAATGGATAAACACCGATCAGCCATAACATCGTGACTTGTGATATTACTGAGAGGTGAAGTGGATAACATTGATTATCTGGTTACAATGACACCTGGAAGTGGGGGGGATATATTACAATGACACCTGGCAGGGGGGGGATATATTACAATGACACCTGGCAGGGGGGGATATATTACAATGGCACGGCGAGGATGGGGGGGGATATATTACAATGGCACCTGGAAGTGGGGGGGATATATTACACTGACACCTGGAAGTGGGGGGGATATATATATATAACAATGGCACCTGGAAGTGGAGGGGATATTTACAATGACACCTGGAAGTGGGGGGATATATTACAATGACACCTGGAAGTGGGGGGGATATATTATGAACATGACACCTGGAAGTGGGGGGATATATATATTACAATGTCACCTGGAAGTGGGGGGGATATATTATGAACATGACACGTGACAGAAATAAGCAGAGGATACCTGCTCGGCCGGCGTGTCATTGGTTGAATATCCACAGGCGATCGTGTACGCTGAGGGGTACATTGCCGACCATCCATCGCTGGTGCAGTTCTTGGAAACATTCCCTGAAAAAAAAAAAAATGATACAGATTATGTTTCTGGAAGGATCAGGCAAGTGGGAGGGTTGGATCAGAGGGAGGCAACAGCGGCACTCCAGCTACTGTGGAACTACAAGTCCCATGAGGCATTGCAAGACTCGGACAGCCACAGGCGTGACTCCCTGAGGCATGATGAAATGTGTAGCTTCAGGATAGCTGGAATGTCCAGGTTGCTCACCCCCGGCATAGACCATTGGTCAGGTTTTTGATGCTGCCTGTGTTCTCCCTTCTTATTTCTACCGTGACATGAAGTAGTGAGAAAGAGTTGTCACCAAAACAGCAAGTGAGGGTAAATATTCCAATGGAAGATCTGGTGACAACTGTATAAAAGGGGAATTCGCTTCCTGCTGCGTCTCCAGAACAGGAAGAGAGGGGAAATCTCCCTATTGGAACACAAATTGTAACAAATAACCTGTTAGGGGGATATAAACCTTCCCTACTGTATCCTTAGACTTAAAACTTAGAAAAAGTTTGGGCTTTACATACACTTGGAATCTGACCTCCGTCCTCCCCTTCAGTCTTCCAGCTGACCTCCGTCCTCCCCTTCAGTCTTCTATCTGACCTCCGTCCTTCCCTTCAGTCTTCTATCTGACCTGCGTCCTTCCCTTCAGTCTTCTATCTGACCTGCGTCCTTCCCTTCAGTCTTCTATCTGACCTGCGTCCTTCCCTTCAGTCTTCTATCTGACCTGCGTCCTTCCCTTCAGTCTTCTATCTGACCTGCGTCCTTCCCTTCAGTCTTCTATCTGACCTGCGTCCTTCCCTTCAGTCTTCTATCTGACCTGCGTCCTTCCCTTCAGTCTTCTATCTGACCTGCGTCCTTCCCTTCAGTCTTCTATCTGACCTGCGTCCTTCCCTTCAGTCTTCTATCTGACCTGCGTCCTTCCCTTCAGTCTTCTATCTGACCTGCGTCCTTCCCTTCAGTCTTCTATCTGACCTGCGTCCTTCCCTTCAGTCTTCTATCTGACCTGCGTCCTTCCCTTCAGTCTTCTATCTGACCTGCGTCCTTCCCTTCAGTCTTCTATCTGACCTGCGTCCTTCCCTTCAGTCTTCTATCTGACCTGCGTCCTTCCCTTCAGTCTTCTATCTGACCTGCGTCCTTCCCTTCAGTCTTCTATCTGACCTGCGTCCTTCCCTTCAGTCTTCTATCTGACCTGCGTCCTTCCCTTCAGTCTTCTATCTGACCTGCGTCCTTCCCTTCAGTCTTCTATCTGACCTGCGTCCTTCCCTTCAGTCTTCTATCTGACCTGCGTCCTTCCCTTCAGTCTTCTATCTGACCTGCGTCCTTCCCTTCAGTCTTCTATCTGACCTGCGTCCTTCCCTTCAGTCTTCTATCTGACCTGCGTCCTTCCCTTCAGTCTTCTATCTGACCTGCGTCCTTCCCTTCAGTCTTCTATCTGACCTGCGTCCTTCCCTTCAGTCTTCTATCTGACCTGCGTCCTTCCCTTCAGTCTTCTATCTGACCTGCGTCCTTCCCTTCAGTCTTCTATCTGACCTGCGTCCTTCCCTTCAGTCTTCTATCTGACCTGCGTCCTTCCCTTCAGTCTTCTATCTGACCTGCGTCCTTCCCTTCAGTCTTCTATCTGACCTGCGTCCTTCCCTTCAGTCTTCTATCTGACCTGCGTCCTTCCCTTCAGTCTTCTATCTGACCTGCGTCCTTCCCTTCAGTCTTCTATCTGACCTGCGTCCTTCCCTTCAGTCTTCTATCTGACCTGCGTCCTTCCCTTCAGTCTTCTATCTGACCTGCGTCCTTCCCTTCAGTCTTCTATCTGACCTGCGTCCTTCCCTTCAGTCTTCTATCTGACCTGCGTCCTTCCCTTCAGTCTTGCACAGTTGTAGCGGCTCCTCTCCTCTTCCTCTGCTATCATTGCACACTGGGAGCTCCTCACAATGTGCATTAGAAGCTGCAGCATGTCAGGTAGAGCTCCGCCTCCTTTCCTGGCTGGAGGAAGTCCAGCATCATCTCACGCTTTCTCTCCGAGTCAATCCCTGGCCCCGCCCCTTTCATTCATTGGCTGCCTGTTCTTTCAATCACGGAGGCTCATCATCACATGTGGGTGTTACCTATGCAAATACAGCCTCCAGACTGACGCCCACTAGGGTTGCCACCTTTTCTTCAAGCGAAACCCAAACACTCTAGCGACGCGCAAACATTTTTGGGGGGAGAATGAGTCGTGGCTTATTCATAAGTAAATAGTGCCACCCATTAATATGTAAATATCGCAGTTGAGACTGTTTTCAGTGGGGGGGTCAGTAGCCCCTATCTTAATTTTGGTTGCCCCTGTCTGCCTGACATCTTGTGTCCGGGTTTCTGCTGCCATGAAGCCTGGACACAGCATTTAAAACCCGAACTGTCCGGGTGAATCCTGGACAGGTGGCAACCCTAACGCCCACCCATCAAGGCATTTTGATATTTGCATAACTCCTCCCACTGTTTGCATCAGGGCTGAGTGCTCCCGAGAAGAGTACTGACACAGGGTGCTGTGATGTTATCAGGAAGCTATGTACAGCAGCCTGCCAGCTCCTCCTACCAGCCATGATCTGCCTGCATCGCATAGAGAAGCACATCTAAAATAAAGTATGCAAGGAAGACAGAACGGTTCTATTTAAAAATCTGTAGCATGTAGATGAGTATCATTCACTTGTGTTGCTTTATTTCCTGGCTTGTATGCGTTTTCCGGTGCGCTGTGCGTCTTGTGGGCAGAATTAACCTACATCGCTGTTTTCTCTGCCCAGGCCGCCTCACTAGGTGACCTTGTTTTTCAAAGGCTTTAGCTG
>NW_017307551.1:417584-419573 GCF_000935625.1 Nanorana parkeri | reverse complement strand
TGCAAGTAAAAAAAATAAAATGATTCCCTTTCATGAAGAAGTTTTACAACATTTTGTAAACCGAATCTCAGAATATGAAAAGTCATTTATAATGCCTTGAAATCTGCAGCTTTCCTTATCATGATCCCTGGTGATCCCGCCACGACGGCCTTTGTTCAGGCGCTTCCCGACAGAGGGTGACACTCGGTCCCCTTTGCTCCAACTGCCCTCCTGCATTTCAAGACACATTACACAGGCCACGGTTCACTGTGATCACCGCCAGGAAACCCGCCCTGGGAAATTATTATACAGGATTTATATAGCGCCAACAATTTGCGCAGTGCTTTGCCATGCAGCGCTTTGGAAATGCCATGCAGCCATCGCTGGAGGGCATGTGGACATGAAGTGTCTGCAGAGAGGCTGCAGGAGATTGGCAGCGCTGGGTTGTGACAAAGGATTTTTAAAAAAAAAGAGAGATTTCTGCTGTTCTTACAGCTCCCTGCAATGCAAGTTGTGTGCTGCAGAGCTTTGCGTTGTTAAAGTGCGTGGAGGTGCCATTCACCTGTTACTGGGATTATAACAAAGTGGAAGCAACTGGGAACAACAGCAACTCAGCCAGGAAGTGGTCGGCCACGTCACATGACAGAGCGGGGTCAGCACATGCTGAAGCGCACAGTGCGCAGAAGTCACCAACTGTCTGCAGAGTCAATAGCTACAGACCTCCAAACTTCGTGTGGCCTTCAGATTGGCACAACAACAGTGCGTAGAGAGCTTCATGGAATGGGGGCCAAGCAGCTGCATCCAAGCCGCACATCACCAAGTGCAATGCAAAGCGTGGGATGCCGTGGTGTAAAGCGCGCCGCCACTGGACTCTAGAGAAGTGGAGACGTGTTCTCTGGAGTGACCAATCACGCTCCTCTGTCTGGCAATCCGATGGACGTGTCTGGGTTTGGCGGTTGTCAGGAGAACGGTACTTACCTGACTGCATTGTGCCAAGTGTAAAGTTTAGTGGAGGGGGGATTATGGGGGGAGCGGGGGGTGTTGTGTTTCAGGGGTTAGGCTTGGCCCCTTAGTTCCAGTGAAGGGAACTCTTAAGGCATCAGCACACCAAGATATTTTAGACAATTTCATGCTTCCAACTTTGTGGGAGGAGTTTGGGGACGGCCCCTTCCTGTCCCAACATGACTGCGCACCAGTGCACAAAGCAAGGTCCATAAAGACGTGGATGGGGGAGTTTGGGGTGGAGGAACTTGACTGGCCGCACAGAGTCCTGACCTCAACCCGATAGAACACCTTTGGGATGAATTAGAGCGGAGACTGCGAGCCCGGCCTTCTCCTCCAACATCAGTACCTGACCTCACAAATGGTCCAACATTCCCATAGACACACTCCTAAACCTTGTGTTGAAGCTGTTATAGCGGCAAAGGGCGGAGCCAACCCAATACTGAACCCTACGGACTAAGACTGGGATGCCATTAAAGTTCATGTGCGTGTAAAGGCGTCCCAATATTTTTGGCAATATATATATATATGTATACATTAACACACACAAACGCATACAACAATTACACGCACCTCTGACACTCTGTATTCTATCCCTGGCACACTTCAAGAAGTTGACACCTCAAGGAAAACTACAGGGTATCACCACAATTTCCATGCCCGGGTCCCAAACACAGGTTTTCGATTTGCATCACAAAGCACTTAGAGCGATATCGGGAAACGCGCGGATTAACAATCATTTGTAATTTGTGGCTTTTGGAACTCTTGTGAACATTCTGTCCTCGGCAATCTTCCCGGGAGAGCTCTGCGATGACAGCGCGTTAAAGTGCACTTGTGTCGGAGACCCCGGGGGACTCTTAAATAGATGGCAAGAAGTCAACTATCAGCCATTTCCAACTGTACCGTACATAGCATTTCTATTATTTGGACATTTCACTTGTTTTCTTTGCACGCTGTTGCTTTTTTTTTTTTCTTGGAGAGTGTGGCCGGGGCAGGGGGCATAAGAAT
>NW_017307551.1:413214-417404 GCF_000935625.1 Nanorana parkeri | reverse complement strand
GGTATATATATATATATATATATATATACACACACACACACACACTGATCAGCCATAACATTATGACCACCCGCCTAATACTGAGTAGGTTCCCCTTTTCCTGACCCGTCCAGGCTTGGACTCCACTAGACCTCTGCAGGTATGCCGTGGTATCTGGCACCAAGCCGCCGGTAGCGGATCCTTTAAGTCCTCTAAGTTGTGAGGTGATCGGCCTCCATGGATCGGACTTGTTTTTCCAGCACATCCCACAGATGATCGATTGGATGGAGATCTGGAGAATTTGGAGGCCAAGTCATCACCTCAAACTCCTTGTTGTGTTCCTCACACCATTTGTGAACCATTTTGCAGTGCAGCAGGGCTCATTATCCTACTGAAAGAGGACACTGCCATCAGGGAATACCGTTTCCATGAAGGGGTGTACTTGGTCACCAACAATGTTTAGGTCGGTGGTTCGTGTCAAGGTGACATCCACATGAATGGCAGGACCCGAGGTTTCCCAGCAGAACATTGCCCAAAGCATCACACTGCCTCCGCCGGCTTGTCTTCTTCCCATAGTGCATCCTGGTGCCATCTCTTCCTCAGGTACGTGACACACGCGCACCCGGCCATCCACATGATGATTCATCAGACCGGGCCACCTTCTTCCATTGCTCCGTGGTCCAGTTCTGATGAAAACGTGATCAGCAGACTGATGACATCACCTCAGCCTTGGTGAAGTCATTGATTAGCGCTCAAGGCCCATGTTAATATATCTATTAGCACAAGGTGGCAGTAGGAAATGTTGTATTTGGCGGCGCCATCCGCAGTCATTCCGAGCACCCCTCCCCGATCACGGGGTCATACCGGTAAGGAGTGCAACTAGCCTTTTTTTTTTTTTAGTAGGAAATGTCTACCGCATGGGCACAAGGTGCACCAGCAAAGCCATTCTCGTATGGGGCCTTGGACTCTGCACACACATACTATACAGTACTGTACATCCAGCGTTCCATTAGTCACCATGAGAATGTGCCGGACTTGTGAGAAGACAGAATCTGCCAATATGAGGTAATGACCGGGAGATTGCACAAGTCTGCGTCTTCCTCTAACTAGTCCTCGTTCCTAATCAGTTTAATTTGTCACCAGGTGAGGCGGAGAGGCCTCTTCCACAGAAAGATATCCCTGCTGTTTCCTCCGATAAAGGTGGCACTCTCTCCACGCTCGCCATTCTGCGCGATGACAGGGTGATGAATGGCACGGCGTAACAAGCCAGGCTCTGATTTATGCTCATTTCTGCCCCGAAGAAATGAAAATTTGCTGCTCGACGGGAAAGCTGCGAAAACGTGACGGCGCTCAATTAATCTAGGGATTTGTAGCATTTGTCTTTATTCTACAATGGTCATGTGACCTGAAACAAAGCGACAATAGAGATTCTAAAATATGAAACATCCATCAGAGCCCCAAAACTGTCTGCATGCTTGGGAGCACCCTGTCTATCATTGACTGCCAAATACGGCCTGATTCTAGAGAGAAAGCCAAGGGCTGTATTGTTTTTAAGCTGCCTGTTAGTCCCTCTGCAGTCCGTGGAATCTGATCTCCTCAGCCAGGGCCGTCTTTAAATATTGATTGGACCCTGGGCAAACATTTTCTTGGGACCCCCCGCCATGCATCTTCGCTCTCCAAAAGAGTATATAGGAGGAGACGTCATAGGGGGACGTCACCCCGCATGACACATCATGCGGTCGCGCTATGCAGCATACGGCAGGGGCAGAGCAACACTATGCAATGCGGATCGCATAGTAAACAGAACGGTGACACGTGTGTATCTTTTGCGGGCTCAAGGGGCAGCTGCTTTGGGCCCCGTAACAGTGACTTTTGCCCTGCGTTAAAGACGGCCCTGTCCTTGGCTCTACTATTTAAAGGCAAAGTCTGCTTAACCACTTAAAGACTATGGTGTTTCACCCCCTTCCTGTCCCGGCCATTTTTCAGTATTCATCGCTGCGGTACTTTGACTGACATTTATTCCATCATCAGGGGCGTAACTAGAAATCACAGGGCCCCATAGCAAAATTTTGTATGGGCCCCTCGATCGCCGGTCCCCGCCTCCTCGATCACTGCCGATGACGGGCCCAGCCACCTCCTGCGAAGCTGCTGGTTGTCACCAACTCAGCAGCGGCTGTGAGAAGGAACGGAGCGTTCCTCCTCACAGCCGCCAGTGACAGCCAGCAGCCTGGCTGTCTGAGCAAGATGCCATAGCGACCCAGGCGGCCCGCATGGCATCAGGGAGATGTCCTGGCCGGGCCCCGCCGTGCCTCGGGCCCCATAGCGGCCACCTGGGTCGCTATGGTGATTGTTACGCCACTGTCCATCATACAACGCTGCACTGAAACAAATTTTATACCCTTTTTTGGGGACAGATAGAGCTTTCTTTTGGTGGTATTTATTCACCACTGGGGTTTTTTTATTTTTTACTATATTAAGGAAAAATTACCGAAAATTAAAAAACAAAAAATGTTCCCCCTATATTAAATTCTAAAACTTTTATTATTACCCAATTTTTTGGTAAAATGTAAAAGACGGAGTCACGTCGGGTACATAGACACCAAACATGTTAAGCTTTAAAATTGCGTGCGCCCACGGAATCGCAGAAAACGACCGCACCCAAAATTGACCATAGGCGACGCTTTATGAGCTTTTACCGCTCATCAGTTTAGTGTTATCAGTGATTGATGGCCCTAGAATTATTGCTCTCATTCCGACGTGCGCGGGGATATGTAACATGGTCGCAACTGCGTTTTTCGCACGTTGGAGCACCCGTCGCATGTTTGCGTGTATGTTAGGGGCACGGGGGACTTTAAAAAAAAAAAATTGTGTTATTTTAATTCTTTTTTTTTTTTATTTGTGACTATTTTTTTTTTAGCTTTATTTTTTTTATGCTTTAATAATTTATTTATTTATTATAGGTATGTATATAGCGCCGACAATTTACGCAGCACTTTACATAGTTGCGCATTCACATCAATCCCTACCCTCAAGGAGCTTACAATCTAAGGATTGTGGGAGGAAACCGGAGTACCCGGAGGAAACCCACGCCAGCACAGAGAGAACATGCAAACTCCATTTTTATTGCTATCACATAGGGGGGCTAAGAAATCCCCCTATGTGATAGCCAATTCACATGACAGGTCCTCTTTATGGAGACATCAGCGGTCACCTAGGGACCCCCAGAGAAGCTGACGAAGCAGAGATCTACTCCATCAGCTTCTCTCTGGTGTTCTGTACCGGAGAGTGACAAGAGGAATGCAGGAAGTGATGTAATATACATCACTTCCTGCATTCGGGGACAGGAGAGGAGCTCAGAGGGAGATCGTGTACGGAGTCTGTGGAGCAACTCCGACAACTTCTGGAAATCTTACAACAGAAAAGTATCTCTCCGCTGGGAAAGCTGATCTGTGAGCTGCAATGGCGACAACCAAAGAACGACGAGAAGAATCCGAGGCCGGCAATTAACCGAATTCCGAGCACACTGTCCACATATACACTGAGTGGCCAGATTATTATGACCACCCCATCAGTACTTCGTTGGGCCGCCTCGTGACTCCACGAGATGATGAAAGGTGATGCGAGGAATCTGACACGGCACTGTCGCCCTTCTGTTGTCTTGTACCAGTCTTGCCCCTCCCCCGTTCTGCCCTAACATTGACTAGTCGCTGACGGCCACAATTCGCACGTTCAGACCCAGATTTTCGGCTGACAGTCCGGTCTTTAAACAGTTTAACAACAGCTGCTCTTGAACATTTAACGAATTCTGCTGTTTTGCTGATACTCGCTCCATGGCTCCGAGCGCCAACAATCATCCCGCGTTCAAAGGCTGTTAAATCGCGTTGTTTCCCCGTATCTTCAGAAACAAATCACTTCTACTGTCGTGGTAACCAACCCGCTTCCCTATTTATAATGGTCTGGCCCTCTAGCAACTTCAGCGCCAAATTATAGCTAATTTGCCTACAAACGTCAGGTGGTCATAATAATCCGGCCACTCAGTGTATATAATAATCCGGCCACTCAGTGTATATAATAATCCGGCCACTCAGTGTATATAATAATCCGGCCACTCAGTGTATATCTATTATATCCCCTTCCATGAAATGAGATCCTCCAGGACAAAACGACGGGAATAATCCGGCCACTCAGTGTATATAATAATCCGGCCACTC
>NW_017307551.1:397429-413171 GCF_000935625.1 Nanorana parkeri | reverse complement strand
GACACATAAAGTGCTTATTATTGGTAGAGAAGGGCGCTCGGTAATTGGCGTCCGCAAGGAAGAAAGGGGAATCGGAGAAACGAGCTGACCCATGGGCGCTCTGAGAGAGCTCGGCTCTGCGCGGGAATATTAAGTAGCGAGTCTTTGAAGACTGATTAAGATGTTGGAAGAATTATTTCCAATGGGGATTGTGCCGGAAAAAAAAAAAGAAACTGGAACATAATTTACAGAGAGAAGAAGAAGAAAAAAAGGCACCGGTTCCTGCAAAGTGTCTCCAGATAGAGAGTGGAACTGTAATGTGCTTTTCTATCTATCTATCTATCTATCTATTCATCTGTCTGTCCATCTATTCAAAAAAAATCTATTCATTCCATCCATGGCCTATATCTATATATCTATCTATCTACCTGTTGTGTATGTATCCATCTATCTGTCTGTCCATCTATCCATCCATCTACTCTATGCATCTATCGCCCATCTATCTATTCATCCATCCATCTATGTTCTGCTTATCTCTGTCTGTCTGTCCATCCATCTATTCATTCCATCCATCCATCGCCTATCTATCTATCTATCTGTCGTGTATGTATCCATCTATCTGTCTGTCCATCTATCCATCCATCTACTCTATGCATCTATCACCCATCTATCTATCCATCTATCGCCCATCTATCTATGGCCTGCTTATCTCTGTCTGTCTGTCCATCCATCCATCCATCCATCCATCCATCCATCTATGGCCTGCTTATCTCTGTCTGTCTGTCCATCCATCCATCTATTCATTCCATCCATCCATCGCCTGTCTATCTATCTATCCATCTATCGATCCGCTGCCTATATATCTACCTATACATCTATCCATCCATCCATCGCCCATCAATCTATGCATCTATCCATCTATCTGTCGTGTATCTATCCATCTATCTGTCTGTCCATCCATACCCTATCTATCTACCTATACATCTATCCATCTATCACCCATCTATCTATCGCCCATCTATCTATCCATTCATCTATGGGCTGCTTATCTCTGTCTGTCTGTCCATCTATCCATCCATCTATCTATCTATTCCATCCATCTATCTGGAACAGTTTTGGGGCCATGCGGGGCAGTGATGTGTATCGGGGATGTATACCGGAGAGGAGCTGATTGCCGTATCTTTGATAAGAGATTGGCTTCCCTCTGGATAATTCCGCTGGTATTAATGTCGGCTCCGAGTCTCCTCCTCTCTGCACTTGTCGAATATTTCACGTTGGAGGATTTCCCGATCTCGGAGATCTGCTTCACATTACACGGCTCGGAATGGTAATAGTTATTTTTCCCACGAGGACATTTGTTATTTTGTATTCGTGTTTATGAATTGACTCTGCGGGATCTTTTTATGGTTTTACGACTCTTCTGTAAGTGGCATTGAGTGTTCTTCAGGGGAGCAAAAATCACATCAAGAGTAACATCAAACATTTGTGTCACTTAAAGGGCAACTCCAACACTGAAAGAGGAATCTACAAATTAATCCTTGCAGTGGAGCTACCCCGGCACTGCAAGGGTTAATTGTTAATTTTGTTGAGTGGGGGGGGGAGCAAATAAAGCAGATATAGTCCCCTGATCCTCATTCTTACGGGGCTGCTAGACCGTCCCCCCAGCCTCTGGTGGTCTAAGAATCGCTAACATCATCACGTCTTAAACAAGTCCACTGGCTTGACATGAGGACAAGATGATGTGATCAGTGTGCTGCAGGCAGGAGGAAGCATTTCCTCAGTCTCCCCTCCCGCAGTGATCAGTCTGCAGGAGGAAGGAGAGAGAGAGAGAGATGGAGAGAGAGATGGAGAGAGAGATGGAGAGAGAGATGGAGAGAGAGAGAGAGAGATGGAGAGAGAGAGAGAGAGATGGAGAGAGAGAGAGAGAGATTTTTTAGAAAGGGGAGGAGAGAGGGAGAGAGAGAGAGAGAGAGAGAGAGAGATGGAGAGAGAGAGATGGAGAGAGAGAGATAGAGAGATGGAGAGAGAGAGATAGAGAGATGGAGAGAGAGCTAGAGAGATGGAGAGAGATAGAGATGGAGAAAGATAGATAGATAGATAGATAGATAGATAGATAGATAGATAGATAGATAGAGTAGATAATTTATAATGATTGTCTTTAATTTTGATTGTAAAAGTCGCAGATTTAAATTACCATTAAAAAAAACCCAGATAAATTTGCAGTTCGCTGGCGTTCCGTTACAGAGCTTTCCCAGTATGACTCTGTAAATCTGAATCCCCGTCCATCTGTTGGAGCTTTAATGTGACTTCTAAATAATGGACACGCGGCAAGTTCTGTGTCAGCGCGGCGCAGAGATCTGGAACCTCCAATACATTATGACACCCAGAATGAGGATCAGGATTCAGCCCATCCCCCCGCTCCAGGTGAAATATGACATCGTAGACACTTTGTATCCATACGTTACAATCCGCAGGTTTCATACATTTCTTGCTTCCCTCTCACCATAACGAGGAAAACACACAGAACCATTACAGGTTCTCTTTCTAGTGAAATTCACTCATCAAGTTGTTCTGTTGAGTTGCGCGGCGTGCGGTCACATGATCAGAACGCATCCTTCCTATGACCCTCTGTCTTTGCCTTCATAAAACAGTCCGGGGGCGACTTCCGCATTCAGATGTTTATTCCCCTTTTTAGAAAAAACGTTGGAAGGAGAAGCGCCTCTGGGGGGTCTTATTTTTAAGGCGGCGCTGTAAAGTAAACCCCGCGCTGTAACGTAAACCACGCCGTCGTTTTGCCAGGGAGCAGAGGTGGCCATCTTTATTGGGAGGAGGCCGAAAACTCCGGAACAGGATCTAAAAACCACGAGAACCAAGCCAAAGCAAGTCGTCTATTTAATCAGCTCGCTGTGGCGCAGCGCGTCCGGCCTTCGGTGACATGTCACGCTTTGTGTACGGCGCGGAAGGGGATTGAATCAATTCCAAATGAAATGCTTCGCGGGACTCCAGGAGATTTATTCCAAAATGTCAGGGAAGATTTAGCTTTTCATTTTCTGACATCATTCAGAAGATTTACCAGACGGCCCCTCAATACTGTCAAGTCGAATCGGTGGGTCATCATGGCTGCTCACGGCACCCAGCCAATTTCAGGACTGGCACTGCATGGCCGGGTGATGCTTAATCTGAGATTATATTTTGCCTTCCTGGTTCCTCCCTCCCCCCCCCCTCCTGCCCTCATCAACATGCTAAACAAATTATTAACCAAAAAAAACTCTGTTTCCATTACATACTTTATTATAGACCTATAATATATAGATCTATGCAATGCAGGCAGATCATGGCTGGTGAGAGACGGCCAACAGGGTGCTGTACATAGCTTCCTGAAAACATCACAGCACCCTGCCTTAGCACTCCTCGCAAGAGCCCTCCTCTTGGGCAGAGTTATGCAAATACGCCTTGATTGGTGGATGTCAGTCTGGAGGAGTGGGCGCTCCTAGGAAGGCTGTATTTGCCCATATGTGATGCTGAGCCTCCAAGAATCAAAGGGACGTGGCCAGGGACAGTCAGGCTGGGGAGGAAAAGGCTCCTATGGTGTCTTTGCAAATTCCTGTCTACATGCACTTCAGCAATGGTTGCAAGCCATTTCTTTAGTTCTAAAAGTCAGGAACATATGCCAGCATTTATATCCACACAGGTAGACCAGGCACCGCAATCCACTCATCATGGAAGGTGTAGATGTTGGATGTCCCAGAACAGGATGGGAGGTGAGAAGGTTGTGGAACCGCCATGTTCTAGGTCCATAAATCCATCCTTGGAGTTAATTCCTCGATTCACATAGTTGAAGGTGTGATTTCCCACCTATGAAGACTTCTTGACCCCAACAATAGGATTATATAACTAGAACAAGGTGGTTCCACAACTTTCTCCATCTCCCGTCCTGTTCTTGGACAACCAACATCTGCCCTGACCCATCCCATGGTGATTAGATTGGGGTGTCTGGGCTACCTAAATGCTGGGGTATCTTCGGAAGATGTGGAAGAGATGGAGTTGAAGACATGGCTTGGAGAAGCTACAAAATATCTTCAACATTACAGAACAAGTCCAAATGAATGTAACCAACTACTACGAGATAAACCATGACATGGATACATGAGAAATATTGGCAATCACCCTGAAACTGGTGACACTTATTGGAAGAAGTGGCTTGGAGAAGCTATAAAAGGTCTTCAACATTACAGAACAAGTCCAGTTGGATGTGACCAACTACTACCAGCTATACCATGACCTGGATAAATGAGAAATGTTGGCAGTCATTTTGGGGCGTATACCCTGAAAATAGTCTTAAACTGGTGGCACTCATTGGAACTGTAAAAGTAGCTTGGAGAAGCTATAAAAGGTCTTCAACATTATAGAACATGTCCAGTTGGATGTGACCAACTACTACTAGATATACCATGACCTGGATAAATGACAAATATTGGCAATCATTTTTGGGTGTATATCTTGAAACTGGTGACACTTATTGGAACTAAAGTGATTTGGAAAAGCTACAAAAAGGTCTTCAACATTACAAAACAAGTCCTTTTGGATGCGACTAACTACTACAAGCTATACCGTGACCTGGGTAAATGAGAAATGTTGGCAGTTATTTTGGGGTGTAAACTGGTGACGCTTATTATAACTGAAGAAGTGACTTGGAGAAGCTACGAAAGGTCCTCAATATTACAGAACAGGTCTAGTTAGATATAACCAACTACTACTAGCTATACCATCACCTGGATACAGGCGGGTGTATACCCAGAATCCGGTGACACTCAGCAGAAATGAATAAGTGGTTTGTAGAAGCTATAAAAGGTCTTCAACCATACACATAAAGTCCACTTGAATGTGAATAACTACTACCACCTATACCATGACCTGGATAAATGAGAAATGTTGGCAGTAACTTTGGGGTGTATACCCTGAAACTGGTGGCACTCATTGGAACTGAAGATGTGGCTTGGAGAAGCTATTAAAGGTCCTCAACATAATCAGAACAAGTCTAGTTAGATGTGACCAACTACTACTAGATATACCATGACGTGGATACATGCGGTGTATACCTAGAAACTGGTGACACCAATTTGAATGGAAGAAGTGACTTGGAGAAGCTACGAAAGGTTTTCAACCTTACAGAACAATTCCAGTTGAAAGTGACCAACTACTACCACCCATACCATCACCTGGATAAATGAGAAATGTTGGCAGTCATTTTGGGGTGTATACCCTGAAACTGTTGACCCTTATTGGAACTGAAGAAGTGGCTTGGAGGAGCTATGAAAGGTCTTCAAAATTACAGAACAAGTCCTGTTAAATGTGTCCAACTACTACTAGCTATACCATGACCTGACACATGGGGGTGTATACCCAGAATCTGGTACAAGCCATCAGAACTGAAGAAGTGGTTTGAAGAAGCTACAAAAGGCCTGCAACTTTACAGAACAAGTCCAGTTGAATGTGACCAACTACTACAGGCTACACCATGACCTGGATATATGAGAAATGTTGGAAGTTCTTTTGGGGTGTATACCCTGAAACTGGTGGCACTAATTGGAATGGAAGAAGTGACTTGGAGAAGCTTTGAAAGGTCCTCAACATTACAGGACAAGCCCAGTTGAATGTGACCAACTACCACCACCTATAACATGACCTGGAAAAATGAGAAATGTTGGCAGTTATTTCAGGGTGCATACCCTGAAACTGGTGACACTTATTGTATTGGAAGGAGTGACTTGGAGAAGCTACGGAAGGTCTTCAACATTACAGAACAAGTCCAGGTGGATGTGACCAACTACTACTAGCTATACCATGACCTGGATACATGGGGTGTATACCTAGAAACTGGTGACACTCATTGAAGCTACAAAAGGTCTTCAACATTACAGAACAAGTCCAGTTGAATGTGACCAACTACTACAGGCTACACCATGACCTGGATACATGAGATATGTTGGCGATCATTTTGGGATGCATACCCTGAAACTGGTGGCACTCATTGGAACTGAAGAAGTGGGTTGGGGAAGCTACGAAAGGTCTTCAACATAACAGAACAAGTCCAGTTGGATGTGACCAACTACTACTAGCTGTACCATGACCTGGATACATGGAGTGTATACCCAGAAACTGGTGAAACTCATTGAAGCTACAAAAGGTCTTCAACATGACAGGACAAGTCCAGGTGAATGTGACTAACTACTACAGGCTACACCATGACCTGGATACATGAGAAATGTTGGCAGTTATTTTGGGGTGTATACCCTGAAACTGGTGGCAATTAATGGAATGGAAGAAGTGACTTGGAGAAGCTACGAAAGGTCTTCAACATGACAGGACAAGTCCAGGTGAATGTGACTAACTACTACTACAAGCTACACCATGACCTGGATACATGAGAAATGTTGGCAGTTATTTTGGGGTGTATACCCTGAAACTGGTGGCACTTATTGGAATGGAAGAAGTGACTTGGAGAAGCTACAAAAGGTCCGCAACATGACAGGACAAGTCCAGGTGAATGTGACCAACCACTACTAGCGACTGTTATGAGATGTTGGGAGTGGTACTCCTGATACGTGGCGTTCCTGAAGAGATGCAACATACACAGTTTGGAGGATGTAAACCCTCCCCGCGGTTGAGGTTGCGTAGTACGAGCTGACCCAGATGATGGACTCCGAGACACGGCAATGGCATGTGAAATTATTATCCGCCTGCAAGCTTTTAAAGATCGGCCCCAGAGAGTTCAAAGCTTTTCAGGCCATATGAAGAATTCCAACACAGCCCATTAGGAGGATGATGATAACCGCTTGGCAGAAGCGCCGGGCGAGTTCCAGCGATACGGAAACGCCGAGAACCGAATGACACTCAATATTTATAACCATTTGGAGCCTGTGCGCAATTCTCCTCCGCTGACCTCTACGAAGAGCTCGGGTGGATTACACGGACGCGGCGTTTACAGTCTTGCTGGGACTCGCTCACTTGCCAGCTTTCACCGCTCAGCATTTTCCAACATCATAAATTCACGTATCGCTCACGGAAAGGGATTAGCGCCACTTTGTCACTTTTGGCGTCGGCGGGCCAAATGGATTTTCAATAACTGGTGGGAGATTTTTTTGAAAGAGACGACACATGAATGCCGAATTTACGACCTAAACGATGTTACAAAATAGTTTAAGACTCGAAATTTAAATCGACTTTAACCGCTTCGGGGTGCCGGAGCAATTTTTGTCATTTTTTTCCATGCATGTTAAATGTTTTTGACTAGAAAAGGACTTAAAACTCCCCAAACAGTTATACAGTTTCTGAAGTCATTTCCTCAGTCTCCCCTCCCCCACTGAACAGGCTGCAACACTGTAACAAGTCACAAGGTGAGAGGCTACAGCAGGGGCTGATCTGTGTCAGACCAAGGGCGTGCCAAGGCTGGGTGACAACCGGAGCGGAGACTGGGTGACACCCTTCTGTGACATAATCGCGCATGCGCGGTCGTCTTATTGATGCCTACCGGCGGCCATCTTGGTGATGGACGCAGGCAGAGAAAAGAGGGGACGTTCACCCGGTGAGATGAGGTGTGCCGTCCGGGTTCCTTCCTATCTCCTGACACTATCGGGCTCTCGGTCCGTGACCGAGTGCCCGACTTTTCATAGGGGGTGACACCAAAATAACTGTCAGTCCTTTTGGGGTCGCCACTCCAATGGTGGCACCTGGGTGCGGGCTGCACCCCCCTTGTGACGCCACTGTGTCAGACATATGTGAACACAGCCAAGAACTGCACAGGTCACCAGGATTTACATGATTGTGTCCTCTTTGAGCCGGCATCTCAGTCCTGGAAGTAGATGGTGAGCCTGGATGATGCCTGAACAAAGACGGTTCTGCCTTCTGGAGAAAAAAGCAGATGAAGCCATGGTCAGGGGTAGTATTGTGAGCTCTGTGATAGGTAGTAAATACCTAAAAGTGTTACAATGACACATTACTTATCACTGCAGTTAACATGAAAAATAAAACTAAAGCGATCTCCACTTTGATAAAACAAAATATATTGGTTGATGCTGTTTTTTTAAACCCTTCCTGCCGACCAATTAAAAAATGGCAACACTGATGGCATCTCATGGATTCCCTGATCATGTGATCACTGTGATTGGCTGTGTCCTCCTAATCCGGAGCCCATCAAGCTCAACGCATAACTGAAAGCTGCAGAGGACATTGCGGAGGGATCGCTGTCTGTGAACCCAGTGCGCTGTGCGATCCAAATATTAAAGTTAAAGCTCCATCGTGCAAAGACGACGCCACATCACGCAGCTACCTCCTCGTGTATCACTTGCCCCTCCCTTTTAGATTGTAAGCCCTCAGGGGCAGGGCCCTCCTTACCATCTTGTCTGGAATTGTATTGTGATTGTAATATTGTAAAGCGCTGCGCAAACTGTTGGCGCTATATAAATCCTGTATAATAATAATGTGAACATGATCTGGAAACGCCGCCGTCTTCTCCGGGCCAAAGCTCATTTAAAATGTTCTGTCACAAAGTGAAAAACTGTTCTGTGGTCAGACAAATCGAAATCTAACATTCTTTTTGGCAACCATGGGCGCCGCATCCTCCGGACTAAAGAGGAGAGGGATCTTCCGGCTTGTTATCAGTGCTCAGTTTAAAAGCCTGCATCTCCGATGGTATGGTGGTGCATTAGTGTGTATGGAATGGTCAGCCGGCACATCTGGAAAGGTACCATCAATGCTGAAAGATATATCCGGGTTTTAGAGCAGCATATGCTCCCATCGCGCAACATCTTGTTCAGGAAAGGCCCCACATATTTCAGCCGGACAATGCTAAACCACATACTGCATCTATGACAATAGCATGGCTTGATAGTAGAAGAGTCCCGGTGCTTAACTGGTCTGCTGCAGTCCAGACCTTTCACCAACTGAAAATATTTGGGCAGCCAATGCCTTTGCAAACACAGATATTATCTTGTAAAAGCAGCAGTGACCTCATCACCGCCGCCCGCACATGGACTGTGCAGAGGGCAGAGCTGTTGGTGGGAGAGCAGTTTAGACTTTCACTCAACCGAGCCGCACAACACTCTACGCCACATATCACTCAGCTTTACTATTCTCCATTAATGAAAGATGATAGAAAGAGGTTTTCATGGTGTGACGTGTCTGCAAATGGAAATCGCTGAGAGCGCAGCCGAGCCGAACAGATCCGCAAACACGGAACTTTCCACAAACAAGGGTCACAGCGCCGGGGCGGCCTTGTGTGACACTGCGATGGAAACGGTTTAGCTGCGGAGTCAGTTATTCTTTCAAAGCAAATTACTTCATGTGTGAGACATTGCCGGTGATCTCCGGGGAGAAGAGAGGAGAAGAGAAGAGGAAAAAGAAGAGGAAAGAGAAGAGGAAAGAGATGAGGAAGGAGAAGAGGAAAGAGAAGAGGAAAGAGAAGAGGAAAGAGAAGAGGAAAGAGAAGAGGAAAGAGAAGAGGAAAGAGAAGAGGAAAGAGAAGAGGATGAGAAGAGGAAGAGGATGAGAAGAGGTAGAGGAGAGAAGAGGTAGAGGAGAGGAGAGAAGAGGAAGAGGAGAGAAGAGGAAGATGATTAGAAGAGGATGAGAAGAGGATGAGGAGAAAAGAGGAAGAGGATGAGAAGAGGAAGAGAAGAGGAAGAGGATGAGAAGAGGAAGAGGAGAGAAGAGGAAGAGGATGAGAAGAGGAAGAGAAGAGGATGAGAAGAGGAAGAGGATGAGAAGAGGATGAGAAGAGGAAGAGAAGAGGATGAGAAGAGGATGAGAAGAGGAAGAGAAGAGGTAGAGGAGAGAAGAGGATGAGAAGAGGATGAGAAGAGGAAGAGGAAGAGGATGAGAAGAGAAGAGGAAGAGGATGAGAAGAGGAAGAGGATGAGAAGAGGAAGAGAAGATGAGAAGAGGATGAAAAGAGGATGAGAAGAGGAAGAGAAGAGGAAGAGAAGAGGAAGAGAAGAGGTAGAGGAGAGAAGAGGATGAGAAGAGGATGAGAAAAGGATGAGAAGAGGAAGAGGATGAGAAGAGGAAGAGGAAGAGAAGAGGAAGAGAAGAGGAAGAGAAGAGGAAGGAGGGAAGAGGATGAGAAGAGAAGAGGATGAGAAGAGAAAAAAGAAGAATAAGGAGGAGATGAGAAGTCCAGATCAATGTGACTTTGATTTTCAGTGTAGAGATCCCCACTCCCCCATGACCAGGGTCGATGTTCTCCCTCCGCAGCATTCTCATATCTTCCTCTTTGGGAATAAATCTGAAGTCGTATCAAACTCTGAAACTTTTTCTTAATAATAAATCAGATCAGACAAATAGACATCGATCAGCACAGTATTTCGTTACGTTTTTCTGTCTTATCATGTTTCCAAACATCTCACAGCTCAGCTTCCCTGAACTTCCTGTCCAGTATGAGATCACAAGGGAGAGACGCCTCCAGCAGCTGTTCACCTACTAGCTTGGAGATGGGAGTGGCTTTGCCTTGCTGTGTCTGTGTGTTAGTGGAGACACACACACACAGGTTACTAGCACACACAAGGGTGACTCCATAGGACCCTGCAAGGGAAAAGAGCCCCGCTAAAAGAGGATATCAGGATCAGTGGTCAGGGGAGCAGCTGATTCTACAGGAAACTACAAGGAGCAGCATTCATTGCAAGCTAATCAGCATTGCAAATAGCGGAATAACCTATTGACTCACTTTAAATTGAGTGAAGCCAGAGTGGCGCATCATAAGGGAAGCCACACCCACTTCCCCCTGCTGGACTACGGAACACTCCCTGCTCTCTTTTTTTGTCCCTCTCCATATGTATACATTGATTTCTTTACCATCAAGTGTTTTAGTGGACATCTACACATAGCTTCCTGAAAACATCACAGCACCCTGCCTCAGATCTACTCTCAGGAGCCCCCAGCCGTGATGCAAGCAGTGCTTTTGGGAGGAGTTATGCAAATATCAAAAATGCCTTGATGGATGGGTGCCAGTCGGGAGGAGCGGGCAGGTTTTTAAAAGCATGCAGACCACCCTAGGTAACCCCCCACATGTGATGCTGAGTCTTTATGATTGACAGAACTAACTGAATGAAAGGGGTGGGCCCAGGGACAGTCAGGCTGAGAAGGAGAGGGCTAGATGACACTGGCCAGCCAATGAGGCGGACTCTATCTGACTTTACAGGTGAATCCCTATCCAATCAGAACCCCCTTTATTGGCCAACAAACCCATGACCCGGGTAGCATCATAGACAACAGTCAAGATGATAAGAACTCGCTCACCATTGGTGGTGCCGAAGAAGAAAAAGTATTCCGGACATTGCAGCACGACAACTTCTCCGACGGACGCGGACGGCCAGCACGTGATGTTGTCCCAGGTTCTCCTACACACTGAAAAAAACAAAGAGAGAGAGTTCATTAAAGTGCACCTGTCATTGCAAAGACCACACACCGAGCACAACTCACGTCATTACCCATCATGCCGATTACAACCGAGCCAAAGATCACATGGTCTCTGCCTACTAGGAGCAAAATGGCTGTTTGACATCATTAGAGATTGAGGAACGCATCGTTTTCAGATTAGAGAGACCCCATGAGTGGGACACCCCCCAATGCATGGCTGTGTGTAGGTGGGGGCTCTGGACCTCTCGCCCCCAGGCCAGGGGGAGCCTTGATTGCCCCGGTTTGAACTTTCTTGAACAAATATGCAATCAGGCAAAGGAAGCGTTCGCACACATCCTGTGGTCTTTGTCAGGCTCGAGAAAGCTTGCATGCTTCAGCAACATTTTTGGTTCTTTTCACAGCACGGTCTGAGCAATGTGTAACAGATATATATTGAAACGTCCTTTCCTTTTTCCTTAGAAAGTTTGGACACCTTAAACAGCTGGCGACGTCTGACTCATATAAGCGTTCGGGTGGCTTCAGGGCCGCCCAATCGCTTGTACAGTGCTGGGGAAGTGTGCACCTACCCCTTCGTCACTTCTGTTAGCTATTCCGGGCTCTGCTGGCCCCTTGCAAGCCCGGAACTGCCACGGTGGGTCTGTGTACCTTGACACACTTCCACTGGCTGATCTCCCCTCCAATAACTAAAAGCGGAAGTGACGTGCATTACATGGCTTCCAGATTCAGTCTGCCATTCCTCCGGCTGCTGCAGCCAGAGAAGAAAGTTAGTGAAGTATATCTCTGCTTCATCAGCTTTTTTGGGGTCCCTAGATGACATTAGGGGTCTAATAAAGCTATGGAGCTGCCTAATCACTTGTATAGTGCGGGAAGGGTGAGGGAGGAGTGCGGAAAGGGTGAGGGAGGAGTGCGGGAAGGATGAGGGAGGAGTGCGGGAAGGGTGAGGGAGGAGTGCGGGAAGGGTGAAGGAGGAGTGCGGGAAGGGTGAAGGAGGAGTGCGGGAAGCGTAAAGGGAGGAGTGTGGAGTGGTGGAAGGGTGGGGGAGGAGTAGGAAGGGTGAGGGAGGAGTAGGAAGGGTGAGGGAGGAGTGTGGGAAGGGGGAGGGAGGAGGGGGGGAAGGGGGCGGGATTCAGTCTGCCATTCCTCCGGCTGCTGCAGCCAGAGAAGAAAGTTAGTGAAGTATATCTCTGCTTCATCAGCTTTTTTGGGGTCCCTAGATGACATTAGGGGTCTAATAAAGCTATGGAGCTGCCTAATCACTTGTATAGTGCGGGAAGGGTGAGGGAGGAGTGCGGAAAGGGTGAGGGAGGAGTGCGGGAAGGATGAGGGAGGAGTGCGGGAAGGGTGAGGGAGGAGTGCGGGAAGGGTGAAGGAGGAGTGCGGGAAGGGTGAAGGAGGAGTGCGGGAAGCGTAAAGGGAGGAGTGTGGAGTGGTGGAAGGGTGGGGGAGGAGTAGGAAGGGTGAGGGAGGAGTAGGAAGGGTGAGGGAGGAGTGTGGGAAGGGTGAGGGAGGAGTGTGGGAAGAGTGAGGGAGGAGTGTGGGAAGGGTGAGGGAGGAGTGTGGGAAGGGTGAGGGAGGAGTGCGGGAAGGGTGAGGGAGGAGTGCAGGAAGTGTGCGCTGCTGGCTATCCTGGGCTCCCCTGTTCAACGGGTCTCTGTGGCTGGATCAGAGATCAGCACAGTTCCACACTTCCCTTTCTATCACTGAAAGTGGAAACAATGTTTATTATATCACTTCCAGTTTCAGCTTGTCCTTTCTCTGGCTGCTGTAGCTGGAGAAGAAGCTGGTGAAGTAGATATCTGCTTCAACAGCTTCTTTGGGGTCCATAGGTGGCATTAGCACACACAAGGGTGACTCCATAGGACCCTGCAAGGAAAAAGAGACCTCTGATGCCTATAAAGAGGATCTGCCACAGTATCTGTGCTATCACATAGAGGGCTTGTTCTCCCCCTATGTGATAGCAAAGTTAAAGGAGAACTATGAGGTGAGTGAAAATCACTCATCCTCATAGTTCTAGCCGACCTGTGAGAATGAAAATGTCACACGTCAGCTCAATAGATCGGGAAGTGAGCGAACACATACCGTCGCTCGCTCACTTCTCGATCCTGTCCCTGCAGAGAGCCGTGTCCCAAAATAAAACCCAAATGATATAAAATTAATTTCGGTACGGCGTTCTATGACTGAATAACTGTCAAAGTACCTCAGCGCTGAATACTGAAGAATGGCTAGGACAGGAATATCCCGGCACAATTGTCGGGATCCGCTTCAGCTGCGGCGTCTCAGTATACCGCGAGCTACAGCTCTCTATATACTGAGCCTAGGGTGACGCTAGTTTGTGTCCTCCCGTTACCCTGAGGAGAACTATGGGGAAAAGCCTTAACCCCATAGTTCTCCTTTAACACTCCGGCCTTCAAGTGGTTAAGGAATCTACGGTAAGATTTGGTAATAGTTTGCTTTCTCCCTATTGGTGCTTAAGAATTCGTTTTACAATTAATAATGTCACAGGTTTTACAATGTTGCAAATTCTTCGAGGAAGCTCTCAGGCAGCAAACTGAATTTATAAAGAAAGCGCCAGTTCTGTCCCAGCAAACTAATACAATATCACTAATGAGAAAACAAGTAAAACAAGTAAAAGAGAGCAAGAGAGAGAACGAGAGCGGGAGAGAGAGAGAGCGAGGGAGAGAGCGGGAGAGAGGGAGAGCGGGAGAGAGAGAGAGCGTGGGAGAGAGCGAGAGAGAGAGAGAGCGAGGGAGAGAGAGCGCGAGAGGTAAAAAGAAAAAAAAGAGAAAGCGCTCTGCATACACATGTACATGCATGCCCTGAGAATAAGCCATTAATAAGAAGCTGCAGATAGTAATTGATCTTTATTTGCGGGCACCAGTTATGACCGTAAAGTAGATCTTTTCCCACTTCCTAGTCTCATTGTAATAATATATTTCCTGTTTAGGTCTATTTCTAATGCAGTTGTCAGTATGTCTCCGATAAGCTCTATTAGATTACAGGTTTAACCCATGAATTACCAGTAGGGTCACGTTCAGAGGCGGATTCCCCATCAGGCAGTTGTAGACGCGCTGCCTCCGATCTACAAAATAATTCAGACCAACAAAGTTGGAGAGGGGTTTATGTCAAACTCCATAATTAAAAAGGAGAAATCACACTGGCAACTGTGCTCCCAAGATCAAAGTTTGTGTCCCAACATCTGGAATGTAGTCTAGGTCAGTCTTCTGTCTCACAGGGGTGCCACGAGCGCACATTTTACTGAAAGTGCAAAGTTTGGTGGAGGGGGGATTATATTTCGGGGGTTGGGCTTGGCCCCTTAGTTCCAGTGAAGGGAACTCTTAAGGCGTCAGCACACCAAGACATTTTGGACAATTTCATGCTCCCAACTTTGTGGGAGGAGTTTGGGGACGGCCCCTTCCTGTTCCAACATGACTGCGCACCAGTGCACAAAGCAAGGTCCATAAAGACATGGATGGGGGAGTTTGGGGTGGAGGAACTTGACTGGCCTGCACAGAATCCTGACCCCAACCCGATAGAACACCTTTCGGATGAATTAGAGCGGAGACTGCGAGCCCGGCCTTCTCCTCCAACATCAGTACCTGACCTCACAAATGCGCTTCTGGAAGAATGGTCAAACTAAGACTGGGATGCCATTAAAGCTCATGTGCGTGTAACGGCCGGCGTCCCAATACTTTTGGTAATATAGTGTATAGATATAGGCAGAGTTAATGTTGGGTATAAAGCATTTTATTCTGACAGTGGCCTCTTTTGGTTCTGGTTTTGGGCCTGAAAACACCAGAATCTTGGCTTGGACATTCTGCTACAATTTCACACGACTAATTCTTCCCGCTTGCTGCTTCAAGCAACCATCCTTTAGACCAGAACTATGAAATGTTCAGAGACCCATTAATCAGAGTTGTTTATTTATGATAGATCGGGCAGTTAATAGAAAATGAGTCATAGTTCTGAAAGTCTCAGAAACATGTAAAATAAAAAGAGATGTAATAAAAAAATTTAAAAAAAAGGCAACGAGGGCCATCACAGATCTCACTTTCTCATGGAAGATAAACACTGATTTTAGATCTCACACAATGAGGAGGAACAGACCCAGCGGGTTCGTGTTTCTTTTGTAGGTACTACGGATTTCTGTCGCACATACACAGTAGCTTGTGAAATAATTGGCGACCATTAGAAGCAAGACATCTCCTTCCATGCAGAGATAATTATCACAATTAGCGAATGGAGCAAAAGGATTCTGGGGAGTTTGGTCAACCAACATGACAAATGGAGGATACGCTTTAGAAAACAGTTTACAAATGGAACTTTAAAAGGCAACTTTAAAGCCCAACTCCAA
>NW_017307551.1:383530-397344 GCF_000935625.1 Nanorana parkeri | reverse complement strand
CCCCCCTAGTTATCATGGCACCCTATGTAAGATTATGGACAATTGTAATCTAATAGCAGTGTTGTTGCAATAAAATTTGTCAAATTAAGATTTACAGCCCAGTCTGAGGTTTAGTAATAGACTCAAGGTTCACATTAAGGTTTCTGGATGGCCGCTGTTAAAATTGAAGGTTAGGTTTCAGGTGTAAGTCCCAATTTTTGTAGCAGCTACAGAATCGGGGGTAAAGGAAAGTGAAGGGGGATGGGTGTAGTCGTGACGAGAGTTCCAGCATGCACCCTGGTCGTTAAATATTAGGAGGCGGTGGTGATGGAGGAGCTATTATAGGGTCACCAAACGAGTATTAAAGGAGGGTGGGAGGAAATGACATATCCAAGGCTCCCAAATTGTCTCAAATGTACTGGTGCGGTCCATTAAACGTGCTGACAGTTTCTCGTTAGAGAAGATCCAGTGGATTCTATTTTTGAATGTTTGGAATGGGATTTTATGGGTGAACCACGAGGTGGCTATGGTGTGCTCAGCGGCCGTGAGGACATGGAGAACCAGTTTGAATTTGAGATGGGAAACATTCACGGTTTTAACGTTAAGTAGTCCAGTTTGAGGGGTTGGTGAAACATGGACTCCCGTAAGGGTGGAGAGCATTTTGAACACTTTAGAGCAGAATGCGTGGGTGATACGACATGACCACCACATATGGACATATGTTCCGCTGTAATGCAACCACGAAAGCGTGAGCCTGTACAGTTCGGCGCAAAGTGTTGGGCCTGGTAAGGGGTGATGTACCAACAAAGTAGTACTTTGTAGTTTGTTTCCAAAACTCTGGCGCACGTTGAGGTAGAGTTAGTGGAGGTCCATATTTGGGACCAGGTTCTCTTAGCCTTTTTGTTACTGAATCAGAGGTAGCACAGTAAAGTCCTCTAAAGGTGCCCATACACCTGCCGATTATCGTACGATAATCGCTGTTGATCCCGCGATCGTACGATAATCGGCAGGTGTATGGGCAGCGTGCGACCTCTTCTACTGTAAGGTCGCATCCGTCTTCCGAGTACGTTTGAAAACCTGCTGAAAATCGTACAATTTCCGGCGGGTTAGTGGCGTGCTCGAGAGACGAATGCCGCATGGGCAAGCGCACACTGCCCGTTCAGCACTGCAATCAATCATCGGAAGCCCTCCCCTCAGTGGGGTGGGCTTGCAATGATTGCAAGTACGATCTGCCTGTCCAAGATGGGCAGATCGTACGAAATTTGAATTACCTTACAACCATCGCACAACGAAAGTGGTATGATGGTTGTAAGGTGTATGGGCAGCTTTAGAACAGAAGGTATTCACATGTCTCATTCCATCACATTTCCCCAAACTAAAGGGATTGTTCCTCATTACAGGACAGTGGGCGAAGCCATGCAAGCCATTCCATTATAGCCAATGGCCAACTGTACATCCGGAACTGCCAGTTCTTCCTCAACATAACCTGTTAGGTTATACTTTCTTGTTGGCCCCCAAGCCCTACTCCATAGGAGCCATGGTTTCCATACACTGCACTGATGGCAACAAGACTGAAATAGCTGAAATGCTTCTCGGCCTTTTGGCTAAGATCAAGTGTAGTATCTGTTCTTATCAGTTTTTGGAGGGGAACAGAACCGTCTTGTCGGTGGGATAGTTGCTTAGCACTCTGTGGAGTGAAGGTGTGGTGCTGAAGGGTTCGCCTTTCCGGTGAAGGGAAATTAGACCCCTCTTGATTCACCTGCACTAGGACACAGCACATAATTGCTTATTCTGCACCACGCCTCTTGGGCAGGCCTTCTGGCTAGCCCGGGGCAATTTTTATAATTTGGCTGGATGGCCTGCCAGGTTTGTGCACTGGGATCTATTTGAAGCACTATTTTTATGCACGTCTTAGCACTTTTGACTACACAGATTGACAGAGGGTGTGGGTACCTTCAGGGCCTGTCCTGATATTAGGGGTGAGGTTCTGTGGCCTTCACGGGCTTCTCTGGGGGGTCTCTTTTTAGGAGAGCCCCTTACCTAGTCCCCGTGGGTCCTACTTCGGTAGGGCCCTGAGGATGGGGGTCAACCGGCCTTCAGGTAGGTGGACCTGAGTCGTCCTTGCCCCTGTCAGGAGCCTTGCGCCCCAGGGGGTTCAGGAATTGTGAGGCCCTTCCTCTTTGGAGGAGGACCACAGCACCCTCGTGCATTTTTTTTGTGTTTTCACGATTCACTTTTTTGTTCACAGGGGAAGTTGATTTTGATGGACGCAACGCAAACTTCAAAAAAAAAGGGAGGGGGGGAATCTCTGCAGGGAGCCGTGACTGACAGTCACCTCTTTCTGCATTGAGCCGACCTGTGACAGTTTCATTGTCACACGCCGGCTCGAACTGGGAGGGTGAGTGAAATTCACTCACCTCATAGTTCTCCTTTAAGATCCTGTTATTCGAAATATGAAAATGGTATCATGTACAGGTGAAACTCGAATAATTTGAATATCGCGCAAAGTTCATTTATTTCACTAATGCAACTTAAAAGGTGAAACTAATATATGAGAGAGACTCATTACATGCAAAGCAAGATAATTCAAGCCGTGGTTTGTCATAATTGTGATGATTATGGCTTACAGCTCATGAAAACCCCAAGAACCCCAAATCCACAATCTCAAAAAAGTAGATTATTACATGCAATCAATAAAACAAGGATTGTACATAGAACAATATCGGACCTCTGAAAAGTACAAGCATGCATATGTACTCAGTACTTGCTTTGGGCCCCTTTTGCAGCACTTACTGCCATTACTTTTGCACGATATTCTAATTATTCGAGTTTCACCTGTAGTCACACGACTATTCTATAACAGTAAAGAGAACCATTCACACACTTGTTTTAAAAAACAGGGGTCACTAGTGACTACCGGTTGTCAAGTACAGTTAAAGGCAAGGTTTAGGGTACTGTTTGTTGCACCCAATGGAAACCATGGCCAGAAATTCTACATGCAGCAGTTTGCAAGTTGGCCAGCAAACGTAAAAGTTGCTACTCGCGTTATATGTGTGTTTGTGTCTGCGCGGCATGCCTTCCGTACATAAATCACATATTGCTGCATATGGGGAAAAAACTTGCCCACGCCGTCCCCGCTATGCCCTCTATACTGTTTCTCGCCTTTGATTTCCTTTTGAACTTGTTACACCAGCAACACAGCCCCGCATCAAAAAATGTCTTCGGGGGACGGGATGGTGATTTAGAAAGTACAATTAAATGAAAATGCAGAAGAAGTGCAGCCAAAGTACCTGACTCAGTTTTCCTTACGGCATGTGGGGGGGGGGGTCCGGGATCTGAGCTCCATGGACATCTTTTTTTGCAGATAACGGCTTGGAACAAACAGACTTATAAAAGTATAAAAGAAGTAAAAAAAGTCAGTCTAGATTGATATGCTGCTGTGCTGTCTGCTCCGAACAGCCAAAACCTTTCATAATTCAGCTGTTAATGACATCTCATTGATACACAGGCTGCCTCTAATGACCTGCGGGAAATGCTACTGCCCTGGCTGTGCACTGGTGCTGGAGAGCTTCTCAATGGGAAACATATATAAATAAAAGGTATGTGGGGAAAAAAATATAGACTGAATACAATCATTACAGGTATTAACCGCATAGAGTTACCAGAATGCAATATTTTTTTTTGCTTTTGCTATAGTGACCCCATAACCCCCTTCCTGCCTGCATTCTGTTTATTAAAAGGAGAACCTTTGGGTGAGTGTTTTTCCCTATAGTTCTCCAAGAGGTCACGGGAGGACGTTAGTATACTAACGTCCTCCCATGACCCAAAGCTCAGTATATAGCGAGCTACGGCTCGCGGTATACTGAGACCGCCGCAGCCGGGACGGATCCCGACATTACTGTCTGGATCCACCCAGCTGCGTGAGTGACAGCTGGCTCTGCCTATCCAGAAGCAGAGCCAGCTGTACCCGGCCTCCTCCACTGTCCGTTCCACCAGTCAGCGCTGGAGGATCGGGGGCGGGTGGGGTGGAAATTCTGCAGGGAGCCGTGAGTGTTAGTCACGGCTCTCTGCAGGGACACGATTGAGAAGTGAGCGACGGTATGTGTTCGCTCACTTCCCGACCTATTGAGCCAGTTTCATTGTCACAGGTTGGCTTGAACTATGAGGATGAGTGAAAATCCCTCACCTCGTAGTTCTCCTTTAAAATTCAGAATGATGCCCCATGCTGAGGATAGGGTAATAAACGCCCACCTCTTAAAGAGCAAGCAATTGGAACTTTGCACGGCTGCTGGCTCTCAATCATGGCTGTCACTGACAGCCAACGTCCCCACTGACAATCAGGGATCAATCAGAGCTGTCCCTGATCATGTGATGTCATGCAGGGTGGAGGCAATCGGGAATCGAAAAACAGGCATAATGCTTCTCTTTTCTCTGTCCAGTTACTGGCTGGGGGGAGGGACAAGACCTGTAAGTGTTACTAAACTGCAGTAAAGCCAAATCAGGTCACCAAATAGGACTGTGCTCTGGCAAGAGCTGTGTAAATCTCAGGACTGGATGACCAGAAATATATATCCTTTGGCAGACAAAGCAGCTCCACTATACCTACTTGATCTATGTATTTAGCCGTTTGCCTGGAGTGGAGATTTAAAAGGCAAAGTCCACATTTTTAACTATGTTTCAAACCGTGTAACATACAGCATATTTAGGGTGTAACGTGAAGCATGGTCACATACACCACCCCAAAAAACCCAAACATCCCCCATAGCAACAGAGGTCCTATGCAAACCCTCCCTGCCCCCCTGGCAATCTTGTCTCCTTCCCCGCTATGTAGTTGAGCCGTACTTCCTCCAGCAGGTCTGCATCTCAATACGGACCGGAGGCTGGGGTAAAACATTGCGAGAACTCTAGAACTGCCCCCCCCCATATGAGCTGATCGCCGGTGCAATGCTCTGCAGGCTCCATTGCCAAAAATTATTAAATGCATATTGCTCATTGGATCAATGTTGCTGCATTTAAAAGGAGAACTCTGGGAATTACAAATGTTACCGTCGCAGTGGGGCTACGGCTGCACTGCAAGGGTTAAGTGCTTGTCTTGCCTAGGGGGGGCTCAAATAAAGCCGATATACTCACCTGATCCTTGGCCCTGCGGAAGTCGCTGCTCACCTATCTCCCCCTCCCTGGGCTACCCTTGCACTGTAAGGTTAAGTGCTCGTTTTGTGTTGGGGAGCTCAAATAAAGCCGATATACTCCCCTGATCCCCGATGCCACGTCAGCCAGCGCTCGCTTCTCTCTCCCTCTGCTCCGGCTGTGGAATGTCAATCGGCATCCCCACGTCTAATGCAAGTCAATGGACCTGTATTAGACATGATGACATCAGCGGTCCTCCAAGGGAACAAGAGGGGACTGCACTAGGTGTGACTGAGGATCGGGTGAGTATATCTTCTGTATTGGGAGGTTGGGTGGCGTGCCCTGGGCTCACAGAAAGTGGGTTCAATGACGCTGGACCCGGAAGAGGAATGGTGGCAAGGAGCGATGGGAGAGCGTGTGTATATGGAAAGGAGGGGGGGAACAAGAATTTGAATTTCACCTTAAAAGAGAACTATGGGGCAAGTGTTATTCCCCATAGTTCTCCTAAGGGTCACAGGAGGACACAAACTAGCGTCCTCCCGTCACCCAAAGCCCAGTATATATTGGCGCTACAGCTCGCAGTATACTGAGACCGCCGCAGTCGGGACGGATCCCGACATTACTGTCGAGATCCGCCCAGCTGTGTGATTGACAGCTGGCTCTGCCTATCTAGAGGCAGAGCCAGCTGTACCCGCCCCCTCCCCCGCCCGTTCCGCCACTCAGCACTGGAGGATCGGAACGGGGAGGGGAGAATCCCTGCGGGGAACCGGGACTGACAGTCACCCCTCTCTGCAGGGAGACGGTCGAGAAGTCAGCGAGCGACGGTATGCGCTCTCTCCCTTCCCCATCTTTTGAGCCGACGTGCGACAGTTTTATTGTCACAGGTCGGCTGGAACTATGAGGAGGGAAAAATCACTCGCCTCATAGTTCTCCTTTAACCCTCGCAGTGCCGGGGTAGTTTTCTTTGAAATTCCCAGAGTTCTTCTTTAATACATTTGTAATTTCTCTTTAATTATTCTTTTCACATCGGATGCAACACGCGCTCAAGACAACTTTCTCTGCAACACTTTAAAGGTTTCATTTGAAGAAGATACAATTTTGGCATAAAGTTTTGAGAAGAAAAAGAAAAAAAAAAAAAAGAAGAAAGAAAAATAAGACCAGAAATAGAACTTGAGTGAGGAATCGATGATCTCCCGACCTCCAGCCTGCGGAGCGTCGCGCGGCTTTGGAAGTTTATCTCCATGAACTTCAATTAGCCAATTACTGTTTCTGTTCGGCGTCGCTGTAGAAGTGGATATATATATATATTTTTTTAAATTAAGGTCACCTCAGGAAATCGGTGGCGCAATCCATCAGCCGGGCAGCGACGCTACCGGCGGCTTCCAGCTGTACGTAACATCCATCGCCGAGGCCAGACCACAAACACACAGAAAAACCACAATTAATCACCGAGATGGAAAACAAGAATAGAGCTCCGAGGAATGTCGTACTATTCCTCTTTCTGGGTCCAGAACAACCGCAGGCGGATTATGGGAAAAGAAAAAAAAAAAGCAAATACTAAATTGTACAACATAAAAAGAATTAAAAAACGGTCTGCAGAAAATGGAAATATTATTATAATATTGTTCACTTACATCTTTTTCTTTTTTAATCTGTATTGAATTAAAAATATATATATATTTTTTTTTAAATATTATTTTAGCCAATGGAAAACTAGTTAGTGTTAGGTTTAAGCATTTTTATTATATTTCTTAGCCAATGGATAATTAGTTACTAGACAAGAAAATGCACAAAAAAAGTGTTTGTGCCTTTTGCATGCGTTTTTCAGACTAACATATTTTGGCGCCAAAACGCGTGACTCCACCCTAAAAGAAAATCTTGTACTTTTTCATGCAAAGAGCTTCAAGTGACACTGTGCTCGGGCATGAATAGGCACCCTTAATTATAATGGAAATCTTAGTGTCAAGCGTAGAAGTGCTTCTGGTGAAGCTTCAAATCACTCAGGTGTGAAAAAAGGGGCATCACTGAGATGAAAGAAAAGGTGTACAAAAAAAAAAAAACACCGACAAAAAAAAAAAAGAAAAGGCAAACAAGCAAAACACACAGCGCTGGAACAAACTATGGGGTGGTTGGATGGTGGTGGTGGGCCACATCAGCTGAAACCCCTGCCCCTTCATCAGGGCTTGATGGATAGCAGAATTAATAATATTTTATTATTATTAATATTTACTTAAAACAGTGTACCAAAGTCATTAGACCACCCCCAAATTTTTTTTTTAAAAAGACCTAAAAATGAACCGACGCACCTATGCTGCTAAATGTGTCCAGGGCATCTAGGTTTCCATGCTCTCCAGTGGTGAAGGGGTTAATGCGGATGTATTGCATTTCATGCAAGCTTCCGATGGAGCGCATTTTCTGATTTAGCGCACTTGTGACGTTTCCTGACACATTCCCCCCTGCAGCCTTTTGGCTTTCTTCAGCGCCGAGCCGTGGACAGTCGGGCCGGGTAATTTGGGTTCTGGGTGGATATGTGACTCTCATGCAGAATATATGACGTGCTATAGACTCAGCTATAAATAGAGCCGTCATAAAGCACCGGAGATTACAGAGCTGTATATTCTATTCACAAGCAAAACAGGGAACGCAGATAAAGGTGTCAACTCTGCAATAAAGCAGAGACCAAGGACACCAGAGACCAGAGACACCAGCGACCAGAGACACCAGCGACCAGAGACACCAGAGAAACCAGAGACACCAGAGAAACCAGTGACACCAGAGACCAGAGAGACACCAGCGACCAGAGAGACACCAGCGACCAGAGACACCAGAGACCAAGGACACCAGAGACCAGAGACACGAGACACCAGGGACCCGAGACACCAGCGACCAGAGAGACCAGCGACCAGAGACACCAGCGACCAGAGACACCAGCGACTCGAGACACCAGAGAAACCAGCGACCAGAGACAGCAGAGACCAGTGTGCTTCTCACTATTCTCCTTGCTGGAGGGGAAGCTGCACCTGAGGACCTGCAGTGCAAGGATCTCCCTTCTTCTGCTTCATTAATTCTGTGCTTCTTTCACCATACTTCATCAATACCCTACCAGTCATCAGATTGTCAGTCATGGAGGGGGGAGGGGGGGTGTGATTAGGTCTGACATAAGGAAGCAAAGCCTTGCTTCTCCATCAAGATGGCTGCCTCTACATATAGAGATCGTCCATAAGGCATGGTAAGTCAGTCATGGAGGAGAACATCAGTACAGGGAATAGAGGTTTCATTGTCACCAAGGTTCCGTTCACGTTATTGGTCCTTCACCTGTATCACAGGATCCTGCGAATAACACACCTGGCGATCCTGTGAATAACACACTTCCTGTCCCTGGGTGTCTACGCTCACTCCTCCACAGTATCTATTGAGGAAGCCATGGTACATGGTGGATTGATGGGAAAAATAAGCAATGCTTTCTTTTTAGCTCTCAGGAAGTGATAAAAAAATATGGCATTTCTGGCAGGATCAACAGGTGTTTTCTGCACTTGCTGGAAAAAAACAACAAAAAACTAATGCAGCCACCACATTTATGGACTGGTAAGCCACAATATACCACATTTTTGATTTGGGATTTATAACACTGCTCCGTAATTACATATGGAATTATGACTTTGGAGGCATCATTGGTACTTTCATTGCAAAATGTTACTTAGTTTATAATGGGTTTGGGAAGTTGAGCCGCTGTCAGGATCCGGGATCTGGACCCAGGACCTCTGCTGTGTCTGGCGGTGGTTCTACCTGCTGAGCCACTCCATCACCTTGGATAGCTCCTTGCCTGACCTCCTGTGTAATCCTCAGATAAACCTAGTTTCTGCTGAACTCTGAACTCCCTTGCTCCTCCCTTGAACTTCCTATTTAAGCCCCGCCTCTGCACTTCCTGTTTGCCAGATTATTGCGCTCCTGCCATTATCTTGCTTCCTGCTCTCTCTGTGCTACAATCCGCTCATACTGCTACCCGTGTACCGCCCTTTGGCTGCTGATTCACCGACTACTCTTATCGTCTTCTCCTTCATACCTGATACCTTTGGCTCCTGACCTCGGCTTGTTCGCTTGTGTACCCAACCCGGCCTGTTATACAATGAATTGCCTGCTGCTTCAGCTACTGGACTCTGAGCCTGATCCCAGATCGTGACAGCCGCTGTATTTACTAGGGGGATGGTTTATAAATCATCTGCCCACCCATAGGCTGGGTGAATGTTATTCACATGACATTCTCGCCACTAGATGAAGCTGAGGAGCATGGGAACTTCCTACACTCCTTGGCTCCATCTAATAGCGGGAATTCCGTGTGAACAGCATTCACTCAACATTCACTCAGCATACGGCTGGGCAGAGGGCTTATAAACCATCCCCTGTAGGTGTCACGTACTAGAAAACTTTGTTCGTAGTTCACAGTCGGCACAATTTCCTCAAAGCTCTGACGACGTCCCCTCCTTGCAGGAAGGCCCGAACCTCGTACGTCGTTCCCAGTCTCCGTGTTTTCTTTGGATCGTGATAACATTCTATTGTTTCAATTGTTTAGGAGAGAAGCTGTGAAACAATAACATTCCCGGCCTATTCAGAAAACATTATTCTCATTTGAATGGTGATTATGTAAACGTTCCTTCCACTCCTCATTATTGCAATCTGACATTCTTATTAAGTGATAAATACGGCAATACACGTCATTAAAGCCTCTGATGGACCAACACGTTTCCCTTACGTCTTCCAACTTTAACTACAACCCAACCCAGCAGCATGCGTTATGAAGTGCGCACTAAAATTAAAGTGTGAGTCAATCCAAGGTAGGAGTTTCTTAGTCAAACAACAGTAAAATATCCCTTTTCAAGGCATTTCATGGCATCAAATTGGCCACTTTGTAGGGACATTTCTAGGGACGCAGAGGTTGGGTGCATGAATGGTCCATGGAAGCCCTTCACCCCTAAAAGTGTTCTTATATCTCTCCTGATGAAGAAGCCACCAAATGTGTTGGTGTATTTTACTTTTCTTTGACCTTTTGAAGACCTCAAAGTTTCCTTGCTGACCTCACCCTTGTTTTGGAGCTGACCCCGCCCCTGGTTCTTCTTGGAGCTGACCCCGCCCCTGGTTCTTCTTGGAGCTGACCCCGTCCCTGGTTCTTTTTGGATCCGACCTCGCCCTTGTTCTTCTTGGAGCTGACCTCCCCCTTGTTCTTCTTGGAGCCGACCTCCCCCTTGTTCTTCTTGGAGCTGACCTCCCTCTTGTTCTTCTTGGAGCTGACCTCCCCCTTGTTCTTCTTGGAGCCGATGTCACCCCTTGTTCTTCTTGGAGCTGACCTCCCCCTTGTTATTCTTGGAGCTGACCCCCTTCCCCTCCCACTTCCCTTGTTCTTCATGGAGCTGACCTACACTTGGTTCTTCTTGGAGCTGACCTCGCTCTTTTTCTTCTTGGAGCTGACCTCGCTTTTGTTCTTCATGGAGCTGACCTCCCCCTTGTTCTTCTTGGAGCTGACCTCGCCCCTTGTGATTCTTGGAGCTGACCTCCCCCTTGTTCATCTTTCAGCTAACCCCTCCCTTGTTCTTCTTGAAGCTGATGTCGCCTTTGTTCTTCTTGGAGCTGACCTCCCCAGACATGTCAAGCCTCGAAATTGTGCATGCCCATGAATCAACAAAAATTTTGGTACACAAAATTGTCTATCGGTGATGCTTTAAAAGCCTTCACAGGTCATCAATTTAGAGTTATATAGTAAATACTGGCCCTAGGAAATGAGAGCTCTGAAACCGTGACAAAATCATCTTCGCTTCCGGGTTCAATGAATGGCTGTTCGCTGGTCTCCGACCCCTGAAGCTGCAGACACCTGCCATGGCTGGGACAGCCATGATCCTGGGATACATGACGGGGGTGTTGGGTAATGGTGGGATTTGTGGAATTCCATAGAGCTCTTGGAAGTGATTGGGTGCCTTTACAGCCACCCGAATCACTTCCAGCACAAAGCTGGTCAGTTTACAGGGCCATGTTACCATGAACATAGTACTTATGTCCATGACAGCGAAAGGGTTAACTACCGAAACCCAGAGTAAAGAATTTATTTCCTTCACTGGTCTTGAGTAAGAACCCTGGCTCTCAGACTACTGTCTGCAGGGGTCCAGAGGGCTGCTCGGTCTTTTATCCTCTTCTTTTCTCTATTTCCTAATTCTTCCCGGAATTCCTGCATATCATAAGGCAGAATACTGCTTTGGGAACCCAAAATGCTGTGCTGTCTCTACATGAAGCACCTATGTGGCGTAGCATTGACTTTGTCATGACTGCAGCTGGCAGATAATAGGACGATTGGTTGGTTCTCCGCTGCACAACAGGTGAGGTTGGACTTCATAGAGAGAACACATTTCTGCAATTAGGGGTCATTGCTTCACTTTCTGGGTGAGTCTCCACACACACCAAACACGCGCTTATGTAACGAAGCATGGCTAAGGGATGCAGGCTGTATGCTTCATTAAACTCTCTGGCTCAGCCTCAATCTGCACAGGTCATATGTGCTCATTAGAGGAAGGAGAGAGCCATACATCAAGTCACATGGAAAGCCTGTGCCGAGATATAATAAAGGAGACTGCTATTGTTGGATCATACCAGCTGTCCGCCAGCCAAGCTGATCTTCGGAGTCTCTGTCAAGCTTGTAGCTGCTAAAGTCATAACTCCGGATTGATATACATGTTCGAGGTCACCGTGGGGTGGCAGTTTGGGGATGTTGGGGTATTAAGGGGGTAAAGTTAAGCCGGGGGGGAGGGTTAGTGGCCACAGTTCAGCTTTAACAGCCCCCCTTTTTGTTCAGTAGCAAGGTATGTGTTAATGTTACAATGTACCAGTGTTTGCAGAACATATTGGGGCTTCAGGATAATTGTTGGCTGCCCCTGCAGATAGACAACCCAATCAGGTTTATGATGAAAGGGGGGGGATCTCGATCTCTGAGATATTCATAGGTGTGTGTTATTCTGATATCCTGCCATTTGGAACACAACGCAGGCTAGGCAAAGCATAGTGAAAAGGACTGCAACTTTGGCGCCTCTGTTGGATTGGACTCATCTCCTGGTGGCAGTAAGTGGGAAACATAAAATATTTTTATGCACCGTACTAAAATAAAGTAAAAAAAACTATTTTTTGTTAGCTCTGAATATAATTAAAAATATTTTTAAAACACTACACGTTTCCTTTAAAGGCCAATCACCAAGCACCAGTGCTGCCACATGAGAGGAAGTGAGTTACATGTTACTCAATAACAGGAAGTACTGGCTTTTTTTCTATTCCAGTGGCTGAATGGACCAGTGGGGAGTGCTGGTAAAGTAAGTGATGTCATTCTTGGCTGGCCAGTAGAGACTGCTAGAGACCCCGGGCCTGGGGGAGAATGGCAGTTAGGGCGACGGAGCGAGAAGGGGGGGCTTGTAGATGTTGCATTGCTTGAGGGGGACACTTTGGAAGCCAAGTGTACCATATTTCCACACTATGGTCAAATCCCTGGGGGGCCCAGATCTTTTTTTTACTTCTGCTTTAAAGCAAATCTGTTGCTTTACCTTGCATGGTTATGGGCCCACGTCAATGGGCTTTGGAAAGCACGTCAAACGGCAGGTCAGCAAAATCCCATCGGCTTTGAGTAGTACACGCTTGACCTGCTTTGCGTTGTGCTACGTTTCTTTAGACATGGCATGCCCTATTGCGGTGCATTTGAACTCTATGACTAACCCCATGACTGCGTATATAATGTATTGCTGGGATTTGTATTCTTCTATAACCGGTGTCATTCTGCATTGCTGTATAATGTATTCCTGGGATTTGTAGTCCTCTATAACTGGTGTTATTCTGAGATGCTGTATAATATATGTTTATGATTTGTAGTCCTCTATAACCGGTGTCATTCTGCATTGCTGTATAATGTATTGCTGGGATTTGTAGTCCACTATAGCCGATAGCCATTCTGCATTGCTGTATAATGTATTGCTTGGATTTGCAGTCCTCTATAACTGGTGTTATTCTGAGATGCTGTATAATATATGGTTATGATTTGTAGTCCTCTATGACCGGTGTCATTCGGCATTGCTGTATAATGTATTGCTGGGATTTGTAGTCCTCTACAGCTGGTGGTATTATTCTGCATGTCAGAGGGGGGGTGGACCTTGGGCGAGACCCCAGTGATGTGGTACAAGCTTCAATAACCTATCCCGGCAGAATCCAGTGTGCGGACAGCTTTTCTTCTGTTTGTGTGGGCTCATACTGAAGCAAGGACGTGCTCCCAGCAGCAAGCACCCGGCTCCTCCCTTTCCTAAGCAGTGGTCCTTCTTTCGCACCTTCTCCTTGCAGAAAAAGCAGGTCAAACGCAGCCATTTTCTTGCCAAAAGCGGCATTTGAAAAGAACGCCCATCAACGTGAGCCCTAAATCACAGCTATCTGTCACTCTCCTCTTATCAGCATGCTTCTGGTACTGCAACACACCTGATAGACTCCTTGTGCTGCTCCGCCCTCCCGCTCTCTGAGCTCTGTGGTACTGGGGTAGCAAGAGACTGACACTATGTACTTACACTTCCTTTAAAATACCTTTAATGACGTATAAATGATTGCAGAGCTGCAATTATTTGTGGCTTTTAGATCTGCCTGGAGTTCAGCTTTAACATAGCGACAGGGTCACTTTAAGATAAGCCCTACAATAATCCCCC
>NW_017307551.1:367151-383502 GCF_000935625.1 Nanorana parkeri | reverse complement strand
GCTGTCTGTTTGTGAAGATTTAGCGGTGCCAAGCACGGGAATATGATGGAAAACTCATTTTTCAGGCGCTATCTCGAGGCTGAGTGTAACATACTTGCTTTGAAGTGGACTCTCCTTTGAAGTGAAGTACACGTCCAATAATGTAGATCCCACTCAATTATTTTTTGGAGCGGGGGGGGGGGAAGATGCGGACGCAGAGAAATCTTCTATAGATCGGTGCCCAGAGTAGTAATGATGCGGAGCAGCCAATCAAATTTCACAGATGTGACAGAAGGAATTCCGATTGGTTGTTAGGGGTTCCATAGATCGTGAACAGGTATGAGAGGGGAGATCTCTTATACTGTATCTTGTTTCTGCTTTACACTGTCCCGTGACTGTCCCGAGAACTATGGGGAAAAGCACTGACCCCATAGTTCTCCTTTAATTTGCATCTTTCTTTCTCAACACGTTTCTTGCGACCCTGATGACTATTTGCAACAAAAGTTTGATGGTTCTGTGATCGCGCCCCGATAGCTGAGCAATTCTAAGAGTACTGCATCCCTCTGAAAGACTTTTTACAATTTGGGACTTTTCAGATTCAGTTAAATCTCTTTTTTTGGCCCATTTTGCCTGAGGAAATAAGCTGCCTAATTATTATGTGCACCTTGATATTGTGTGTTGGTCTCCTAAGGCCACACCCCCCTCATTACACAAATACACATCACCTGATATGCTTAAATCCAATAAGACTTCAAGTTTATACAGCTTGGAGTTAGGACAATATGCATAAAAATTGTGATTTGGCCAAAATACTCACTTGCCTAATAATTGTGCACACACTGTATATCTTTTATATTCCACTCGGGTCACCAAAGAGGGGGGTGCAGGGAGTCCTGTACTAGGTCTGGGTCCCATCAGGTCTACAATGGGGGGCCCCCGTCGTGTAGGCTGTATGGGGCCCCATGATTTCTAATGGAGGCTGCTCCTGTGTTTTTATTGCAACATGTCCAATTAATATCCCGACTAAGGCTGAGGCACGCACATAGATGGCACCCTGCACTTCACGCTCCATCACACGTCTGAAGGTCATCCACAGAGATAAAGGAGAGGAAGATATAATAGCTGGCTGGAAATAAGAATAGAAAGGGACGGCAGTGGCTGTGCCTGATCCTGAGGGAAGTCGGCACTGATCCAGTATAAAATGTGTTGGAGAAGCCCAGGGGCTGGGGAGAGGTTAGGAGTGGAGGGCTGGGCCCAGAGCCCAGAGCCATTGGCCTTGCAAATCTCTGTGAATATTCGTTTGGATGTAAATGAGATGCACAAAACGAACGTTATTGTAGGTTTTCTTTTTTTTAATAAGTCGAATGTATCTTTGATACTAAATACTTATTTCCCATGCTCCCCAGCTCCATCAAATGAGCAGAATATTACAAGATGACGTCTAGTGGCCAAAATGTGGTATTACAAAATGGCATTTGAAAATACATATGACTTAACAAGAAAATATAACAACATTTGTTTAGTGCATGCATTCGCACAGAACCAACATTGACAGGAATTCACAGGGCCAATAGCTCTGCCAATTGTTTATAAGTGACTCCTATGTGTCAGTGTAACACTTCCTGGTATTTATTACTTCTCACAGAGATCACGGTAATCGCCCTGACAATGCCTTCTTCTGCTTTTCTCTTCAGAAGGACGGACGCTGGTACCGAGTACTGATACTGGTACTTCCGCTAGCATGGAGCCGGCTTCCCAGTCAATCTTCTTGATTCTTAGTCCAGGAAGCCAGCACCATGCTGTTTGGCTGGCTCTATGTTGATTGGCCGGGAAGCCGGCTTCCCAGCCAATTAGCCTGGAGCCGGCTTCCCGGCCGATCAGGAAGCCGGGAGGCGGGTCATTACCTGCTGGCCGGTTTCCTGATTGGCCGGGAAGCCGGCTTCCCAGCCAATCAGGAAGCCAGGCATTACCCGCTGCCCGGCTTCCTGATTGGCCGGGAAGCCGGCTTCCCAGCCAATCAGGAAGCCAGGCATTACCCGCTGCCCGGCTTCCTGATTGGCCGGGAAGCCAGCTCCATGTTCCCTCGCGGCACTGCCGGTCAGAGGAGGTTCACCGGTATCGGGGAAGCAATCTGAGCATATGGATGAGTACAAGTACCCGCCCAAATACTCGTATCGGTGCATCCCTAGAAGTGACTAAGGCTTGTTGCTTATCTGCATCAGCGAAAAGTCAGGTCAACAACCTGGTTCTGCTGTCCAGCAAGGCTGAATAAAGTTCAGGATTGGATGGGCAGAAATACAAGTACAAGTACAACAGCTCTCATATATACATTTCAACTCTTTATTTAGCTGTTTGGCTGGAATTTAACTTTAGGACAGTTTAAGTGAAGTGTTGTTCAGTATAACGTAGCTTGCGTCCACTTCTGTGGTGTGTCTCAACCCTTTGCCTCCACATCTAGAGAGAAGATACCTCAACCCTTGCTTGAATTTTTGGGCAACGCAAATCATTAGAAGCTACATTCCTGAAATGGGTTTCTTCGAGAACCTCTGCGTTAGAGAACAGGAAGAACAATTTCAATTGACAGAAAGCAGGCATGCAGAAGGAATGTCCTCCCCTTCTAAAAGTGTCTCAAGACTATTTTTATTATTGTTATTACTATTCAGATTTATGGAAATGCTTTCACATCTAGAAGACTGATATACAGGCACCTCTTAGAATTAAAAAAGGATACCAGTAAGAAAAAGGAAAATAATATCTGACTTAGATGCAAAGCAGAGGTCAACCCATAAAACCGTGGTGGAGAAGACAAGGAAGGCCCTGAAAGTGATGAACAAAACAAAAAATATACGGCAAGGCTTAAAAAGTCTGATCGTAAAACAATGGAGATAAAAGGCAACAAAAAAAAGAAATAAAGGAATTCCTCTGGATGTTACAGAAATAAATCTTGGGGAGGTCAAGGAATGCAATCCTGGGGAAGGTCCATGAAAAAAGAATCTCGGGGAGGTCCATAAAAGCAATCTGTCAGAGATACCGTGTACAAGTATCTCTACGGGAGGACCAAATATGTGACCACACCAGACAATGCTTATAAGGACATTGTTTATTCAAGACTGCGAAAACAAGTATCCACAAGCAAATAAGAATAATCAACTAAATGCAAACACAAGCACATACAAAAATGTAACAGGACACGTTAACCTGGGGAGCAAAGTAACACAAGGGGAGGCAAGGAACAAAGGTCAAGGAACAAGGAGGCAACAGGACGCAGGCGACAGGATACAGGACTCAGGTAATGGCGACAGGATACTGAGGCAAAATCCACACTGCAGGGAGGGATTAAATATCCTCCCAGGTAGCACCAGGTGGTGATTTATCGCCGACTGCTGGGAGACACCCGCAGGTGAGCACTGGACTTGCAGGTTTCAGCACCACCCAGTGATGGTCTGGTACCTGCTAGCTCCTGGCTGCCTGGAGACACCTGCAGGTGAGCGCAGGAACTGGAGGTGCTATGGTCCCTGACACAATCCTTTGGGAGGTCATGGAAAGCAATTATAGGAGAGATGAGGAATGCAAGTCTTGGGGAGGTCATGGAAAGCAATCCTTGGGGAGGTAACGGAAAGCAATCCTTGTGGAAGTCATGGAGAGCAATCCTTGGGGTGGTCAAGAAAATCTTAGGGTAGGTTGTGGAAAGCTATTCTTGGAGATGTGATATAAAGCAATCCTTGGAGAGGTCATGGAAATCAATAATTCGGTAAGTCATGAAATCTTAGGGGAGGATATGGAAATCCAATCTCAAGGTGATGGAAATCAATCCTTTGGGTGGTCATGGAAGGCAATCTTAGGTGAGGGTATGGGAAGCAATCCTTGTGGGGGGTCAAAAAAAGCAATTCTTAAGTCATGGAAAGCAATCCTTAAGGATCTCATGAAAACCAATGCTTGTGAGAGGTCAGGGAAAGCAATCATTGGGGAGGTCACAGAAAGCAATTGTTGGGGAAATCATGGAGAGCAAACTTTGGGAAGGTTTAAAGACCTTAAAGGAGGTTATGCAAATGAATCCTTGAGGTTGTGGAAAGAAATGTTGGGGGGTCATGGAAAGCATACATTGGGACGGTCAAGGTCCTTAAGGAGGTCATGGAAAGTAATCTTTGAGGACGTCAAAATCCTACAAAAGTTGGAGCACCATGTAATGAGTCATCGCCAGCATTTGGCCTCTGGTTTTTGTTTGTTTGAATGTTCAAACAAAAATTGCTCCTAACCTATAATTCCCCAAATACAAACCTTAATTCCAAGTATGTTCTGGCCTGTCCCATGATGTCACGGGTCCTTCATCTCTACTTCGGTGGCAGTGGTAGGCGGTCCCCTACTGCAGCACAGAACATCGCTCTGTTTCAGCAACATTTTGTGCTGCAGTACTATAAGCCCAGCCTGGCCAGATAAAGCCCTCCTAGGAGGCAAGTCCATGACACTGATGCCTCCCAGTGAGTTAACAATGCTGAGTATTATTCAACTCAGATGAGGAGCACCATCTACTGGAGGGGAGGACTCTCTGCACAGGGCAGTAAGTATTGCAGTTAGAGCTTCTTTTTTTTTTGCTGAGCATAAATGGTTATTGAATGGAATTCTGGTCTAATCCATATGGACAGTTTATCATGTTTCAGAGATGGACAGTTGTACTTTAACATGGAACACGAAGCAGCAAGCAGTTCTTAATGGAAAATTCAATATTTACCTTTTTCTTGTTGCCGGATGCTAGTAAACACACCGTGAAAGTCTGACCTCCTTGCAGTCGTATCCCATGACACTCTTATGCCTATGTCATTAGCACAGACATTGACCCAGCAGTTTCAACAACAAGAGTAGATTTTGTGCCTTCACAAAGCCCAAAGTGTTTTCTAACCGTAAAGGGAAAGTACAATGCATTCTGAGTACGGGTATATGCTGAATCATTATGCTGTGCTTACCTTATATCAAACGTGATATGCTCTTGAAATGCAATGCAACAGCCTTGTTTTATCCCCCCATCCAGCAGTATATATTTACCTTCCCATGGCTCCATTCGGCCACTAGGAGCAAAGAAAATATCTGCTGCTGATTTGTTTGGGGATCATGTGACTCGGTATGGGGAGCATGCGACTCACAATGTGTATGGGGAGCATGCGACTTACGATGGGTAAGGGGAGCATGCAACTCCCGATGGGTATGGGGAGCATGCAACCCACCATGGGTAAGGGGAGAATGCAACTTACGATGGGTATGGGGAGCATGCGACCCACCATGGGTATGGGGAGCATGTGGCCCACCATGGCTATGGGGACGTGATATGCTCTTGAAATGCAATGCAACAGCCTTGTTTTATCCCCCATCCAGCAGTATATATTTACCTTCCCATGGCTCCATTCGGCCACTAGGAGCAAAGAAAAATATCTGCTGCCTATGGGTATGGGGAGCATGCGACTCACAATGGGTATGGGGAGCATGCGACTCACAATGGGTATGGGAGCATGCGACTCACAATGGGTATGGGGAGCATGCGACTCACAATGGGTATGGGGAGCATGCGACTCACAATGGGTATGGGGAGCATGCGACTCACAATGGGTTTGGGGAGCATGCGACTCACAATGGGTTTGGGGAGCATGCGACTCACAATGGGTATGGGGAGCATGCGACTCACAATGGGTTTGGGGAGCATGCGACTCACAATGGGTTTGGGGAGCATGCGACTCACAATGGGTTTGGGGAGCATGCGACTCACAATGGGTATGGGGAGCATGCGACTCACAATGGGTATGGGGAGCATGCGACTCACAATGGGTATGGGGAGCATGCGACTCACGATGGGTATGGGGAGCATGCGACTCACAATGGGTATGGGGAGCATGCGACTCACAATGGGTAAGGGGAGCATGCGACTCACGATGGGTATGGGGAGCATGCGACCCACCATGGGTATGGGGAGCATGCGACTCACGATTGGTAAGGGGAGAATGCGACTTACGATGGGTAAGGGGAGAATGCGACTTACGATGGGTATGGGGAGCATGCAACCCACCATGGGTATGGGGAGCATGCGACCCACCATGGGTATGGGGAGCATGTGGCCCACCATGGCTATGGGGACGTGATATGCTCTTGAAATGCAATGCAACAGCCTTGTTTTATCCCCCATCCAGCAGTATATATTTACCTTCCCATGGCTCCATTCGACCACTATGAGCAAAGAAAATATCTGGTGTCGATGGGTATGGGGAGCATGCGACTCACAATGGGTTTGGGGAGCATGCGATTCACCATGGGTTTGGGGAGCATGTGACTCTTGATGGGTATGGGGAGCATGCAACTCCTCATGGGTATGGGAAGCATGTGACTTACTGCCCTCCCTTCCACATGAGAGCACTAAAGCTGGGAGATGAGCCCAGAACCGTCACTTGGGGGGGCCCTGTGTAAGTTTTGTGATTTGGAGCTAACCTTCACTTCACTAGCAAAAAAGGTGTGGGAACCTTACAGATCCTGTTTTCATGCAAGTACAAAACATTTCACATTTACTATATCCAGCCCATAGGCGTTAGCCACCCCGGAGATTCAGTTAGACAGAGACAGTCACAAAGGAAACAGCTCTTGCTTGCTTGCTTTAGCAAACCCAGAAAGCTCTGCAAACTATGTGTCATGGTTGCACCTTGTATTAAATGTTTACTTATAAAACAAAAGTGTTACATGTATAACAAAAATGAAGGAAAACATATTTTTGGAAAACCTGTAAACCTTTTATAAGAAAACAACCCCATACGTACTTGTTTTCTCGCAGCCTTCAGGTCGGTTCCTCTTTGTGTTCCTTCTGGACTAAGTAATGATGACTTTAAGCCACTCAGTACAGGAGTAGTGGGAGCTTGGGAGGCGTGCCATTGACACCCTGGGCTCACAGAAAGTGGGTTCAATGATGCTGGACCCGGAAGAGGAATGGTGGCAAGGAGCGATGTGAGAGTGTGTCAGGGGAGTATGGCTGGGCCATGAGTGGAACCCCTTGGCTGGGATGATAAGAAAAATCCAAGATCGAGGTACCAGAGGAGAATCCAAAAGCGTGGTCAAGTTCAATCAAGGTCGAGGCAGGCAGCTAGGTTCAGAAACGGAAAGACAGGCGAAAGGGTCGATAATCGGGAGTTCAGGCAGAGGGTCAGGAAGTAGCAGGTTCACACAATTCCTCTCTATTCCTGCATCATACCCATCCTCTCCAATAACACCAGCTATAGAGGAATACATCAGATACCAGCAATAATACATTATAGTATAATGTACTATTGCTGCGATTTGCTGCATTCCTCTATAGCTGCTGGTATTCTGCACTGTGCCGCTTTATAATGTACTATATTGCACACCACACTTTTTTTTTTTTACTTCCACCACTCCAAGCTTGCTCCCGTGATGGACTACAATCTCAATACAAACTAGTAGTCCATCACTGGAGACTTTTTTTTTTATCCGATTAATCGATTAAATCGAACTTAATAATCGGCTAACTAATCGATTATGAAAATAATAGTTAGCTGCAGCTCTACTTCCCGCCATATATTGCTTCACTACATTGTTTACAACAAATAGCAGGGCCGAAGGGGCGTCTAGTGTGTGCTGGGAACCTCCCCCAGCCTGGCTAACACCTGAAAACGCTAAGTGGGCGGGGGGCGCGCTACGCATTTCGTGCATTCGTGCCAGCGACCCCGGCGGCATGAGTCTTGCCAGGAGGAGGGAGACCCCGTGCCCTGCGCCGCCACTGGCGACCCTGGTAAGGAGCGGCACCCCTGGTTCCCTGACAGAGTGTGTGTATATGGAAAGGAAGGGGGGCGTGCAGATTTTGGGAACAACAATTTGGATTTCACCTTAAAGGAGAACTATGGGGTCTGGGCTTTTCCCCATAGTTCTCCTTAGGGTAACGGGAGGACACAAACTAGCGCCCTCCCGTCACCCTAGGCTCAGTATACCGCGAGCTACAGCTCGCGGTATACTGAGACGCCTGAGCGGATCCCGACATCGATGTCGAGATCCACCCAGCTGCGTGAGTGACAGCTGGCTCTGCCTATCTAGAGGCAGAGCCAGCTGTACCCGCCCCCTCCCCCATCCGTTCCGCCAGTCAGCGCTGGCGGATCGGAGCGGGGAGGGGGGAATCCAGCCCCTCCCCTGTCACGGCAGAGAGCCGTGACAGGATCGAGAAGTGAGCAAACACCGGCATGTGTTCACTCACCTCCCGATCTACTGAGCCGACCTGTGACAGTCTCATTGTCACAGGTCGGCTAGAACTATGAGGTGAGTGGAAAGCAACCCCCCCTCATAGTTCTCCTTTAAGCGACTGCCGTTTAAATAAATGTAGTGGGAGAATCATCCACCTATCTCTATATGTACAGCGGTCATGTAAATATGGTACAGCAAACAGGAAACTTACATCCAAACCTACCATCAGGAAAAACACAACATTCACCATAAGCACTTCCCGAAACTACGGCACAACATCTCCATTATTCTCCGGATTCACCCGTCTGCATAGAAAAATATCTGTATGGATCTCATTGTTTTCTTATGACCTGCCCTTGACGCCGGGAGGAGGAGACGGTTTATCTTCTGCTGGAGCTGGGATAGTTTTTTTCCTCGGGCGATGCGGCTTGCCAGATTAGCATAATATGAGATGGAAGAGTGACAGCGGAATAAGTGCGTGTGTCACATGTATCTGCCGCCTATGAATTCCTCTGTATGGAGCGAGATATTAGAAAGAGCACCTGTCACCTGCACGCCGCTGCATAATACAACTCCTATGTCATTGTTTTTTTGTGTCCCATGTAATTCTTGTCTTGTCTTGTCTTTTAGTTTGGTCTTCGATTGGCTCATTGTATCTTTTTTTGTTGTCCTGGGTAATTGTTTGACAATTACATAGGACAAAAAAAAGATACAATGAGCCAATCGAAGACCAAACTAAAAAGACAAGAATAATTTTTAAAAAAAAATAAGTAAATGAATAAAATAAAAATATCATCGTCACATATGTTTGTTTGGCTTCGTTAAGCGCTTCCTATTATTCATTTATAGTCTCCTCGGTTATGTAAACCAATGAGAGACCCCGGCTACTAAATTTAGCCCAGAGCCGTTACATAACGTCGCACACAGCGGAGTCAGTGAACGGTGATGAACTTTGCGATTCTCCGGCGCTTTTTAGAAATCTTTCGAGAGGGCAAAACTACGCTTCTCCATGCTCCGTGCACACGCATAGCCTCGTCTCCGCCATGTGCACCAACTACAACTCTATTTAGTACTTTTATACGGTTCTATATACTACTTTTTATTTCTTTATTTCTCAAAGTCTAATTCCAGACATTTTTGGGGGGATGCTAGAGTGACAGAGTTCACATTTCTGCTCATTTTCATCTCTTTTTTTTGCCCCCACCGGGGAGATTTTCACTCACTTCCTGTACCTGTGACACCCGTACATGAATTGGGGGGTGCAGTTGTCAGTAGAATAAGGAAAGCAAGGACAGAAAAAAAAAACATTATCAGAAGTTACACTTCCCTGCTCTACTACAAATGTTTTTTTTTGTTTTTTTTGTGTCCCTGTTGAATTACTTTCCCATCTCTTAGGCCAGGTTCACACCTGGGCAATCCGTGACCGCGCGGCAATCGTGCACGAAACCGCATGGATGGCCGCACAACATGGATGGCCGTCACGGAATCACACACCACAGTGTGCTAGGCAGGTAGCGTGGTTTCCTGCCGCAATTCCGCCCGTGCAATCGCACACGGCCGTGGTTGAAAAAATTGCACGCGTCGTGTCGTGGAAAAAAAAGGTACATGTACCTTTTTTCAGAGATTGCGCACAGATTTAACCCCATTGAAATCAATGGGGCTGCGCGTTAAATGCTTTGTGCAACCGCACACGATTGACCGGTCCCAGGATGCGCGTCCCGAGATCACCCAAGTCAACACCAGCCCTTAATGTTTTGCGTTCCCTGTCCTGTTAGGATTTAGTTTACCCTTTTACAGCCACCATCAGCTTTCTAGTGAAAGATATTCAGGTGAATATCAAAGCAAGAAGTTGGGCTTTAATTTGTTAAAGTTGTTTGGTTGAATAAAAGGGCTGCTGTGGCCGTTAAAATCCACGCCGCGCAGTCCGTGTGTTTATTGGGGTTTTTAACGGAGGGACAGAAAATTGACGAATCCATCAGTCAAGTTAATCTGTTTGGCCAAAGCACAAATTCTCTTCAAGTGGCAGCACATTCTGAATAAAGGGTAACATGATAGAAGAGTGGGACCTGGCGGCATTGGCAGGCAAGCGAAGGGTGCCTATGGGACAGCAAAAGCAGATATGAGGCAGAAGCAGCCTGGAGGATTTTGGAAAACTGAATTTCCAAAAAGAACAATGGAATCTTCCAAATCCAAAGTCATCAAAATCCAACAATGGCAGCATTTCAGGATGAGCTCTAGTGATGGTACAAGTTCACTACAAGGAGTAGACAACAACACTACAAAGCTTACATCCTCTCCTCATCCTTGAAATTAAACCAATCAGAAAAACCCCTAAAAATTAAATACTTTAGTTTTTTTCTTACATTTTTCAATACCTCAAAATCCACCTAAAATGTATTCCTTGGGGTTGGGTGACGTCTACAACTCTGAACTGAAATTATTATTATCATTCCGGATTTATAGAGCGCCAACAGTTTACAATGTAAGGAAGACATTACAATCACAATTCAAGACAAGACGGTAAGGAGGGCCCCGCCCCTGAGTAGTGATGGGCTCAGGCGTGTTCGCAGCTCCACGTGCCGAGCCCGCCGGGAAGCTGACAGCGCCAATCACAGGTACTGAGACATGTTCCCGGACCGCAGCTGCAGAGATCGGGAAATGTCTCAGTACCTGTGATTGGCGCTGTCAGCTTCCTGGCGGGCTCGGCACGTGGAGCTGTGAATAATGCCCGAGCCCATCACTACCCCTGAGGGCTTACAATCTAAAAATGAGGGGCAAGTGATACACGAGGAGGGAGCTGCGTGGGGATGATTATGATTATCCTTATTATCCTTGCCCGATGGTCCCGGTTCCACAGTATCCCGGATCTCAGGAAAAATGTTTTTAGCAACGGCAGCCAAAATAAGTGTCTGGGAACATAGATTGCGTCGTGTATTTTTAATCGCTATAAATAAGTAATGAACATAAAATGCTTTGCACGGAGAAATGAAAATATTCTTGTTTAAAAAAATGACTTTTCTTCTTCTTCTCCCCAAAGGCCGATTCTGCTCAGGAAGTTGACGGGGAAATGTTTTATTAAGTTCATTAGTTTAAGAGTTGTGGTGAATCTATTTTATGCATATTTATACCTCTGTGCAGGGAATGCGGATGGTTTAAAAATGAAATTAAATTGAAAAGGAGCGCGTCAGAAAAAGACACCAAAAACAGCTCGGATCTTCTATTATTATTCTCCTTGCTTTCAGTCCCCCATCCCTGAGAATGCAGCCTATCCAATCACCAGAGACCGGTGACATCACAGAGTAGGGTTGCCACCTGTCCAGGATTCACCCGGACAGTTCGGGTTTTGAATGCTGTGTCCGGGTTTCATGGCAGCAGAAACCCGGACACAAGATGTCAGGCAGGCAGGGGCATCCAAAATTAAGATAGGGGCTACTGGCCCCCCCACTGAAAATAGTCTCAACTGTGATATTTACATATGAATGGGCGGCGCTATTTACATATGAATAAGCCGCGACTCATTCTCCCAAAAAAATGTCCGCCCGTTGGTAGAGTGTTCGGGTTTGGCTTGAAGAAAAGGTGGCAACCCTATCACAGAGAATGCGGCCTATCCAATCACCAGAGACCGGTGACATCACTGAGAGTGCAGCCTATCCAATCACTAGAGACCGGTGACATCACTGAGAATGCAGCCTATCCATTCACTAGAGACCGGTGACAACACTGAGAATGCCGCCTATCCATTCACTAGAGGCCGGTGACATCACTGAGAATGCCGCCTATCCATTCACTAGAGACCAGTGACATCACTGAGAGTGCAGCCTATCCATTCACTAGAGACCGGTGACATCACTGAGAATGCGGCCTATCCATTCACTAGAGACCAGTGACATCACTGAGAATGCCGCCTATACATTCACTAGAGACCAGTGACATCACTGAGAATGCGGCCTATCCATTCACTAGAGACCAGTGACATCACTGAGAATGCAGCCTATCCATTCACTAGAGACCAGTGACATCACTGAGAATGCGGCCTATCCATTCACTAGAGGCCGGTGACATCACTGGGAATGCAGCCTATCCATTCACTAGAGACTGGTGACATCACTGAGAGTGCAGCCTATCCATTCACTAGAGACCAGTGACATCACTGAGAGTGCAGCCTATCCATTCACTAGAGACCGGTGACATCACTGAGAGATCTGAACTATAGCAATTTGGAAACACACATTTGGTGTCACGGCTATCTCAGCATTTGGCGTATAATTCGGCATTGAAGAGAACTCAGCAAATAGAAGTGACCTCCAGCTGAGCCGGGATACGCACACACACAGACAACATTTGCTGAGCTGCGGGAGTTGGCAAGACACAAAGACGGCACAATCCCCTCCCCCTCCTCCAGAGAGGTGAAATCTGCCGATAAAAGGATTACCGCCAGCAGAAGCCGCCGGCCCCGGCTGTGCCGCGCTCCACCAGATGCTCCTACTCCCGGAAATTACATACATATATACACAGTATTGTTACTCACCATCAATGGGGGGGCTATTACTGCATCCACTGACACCAATACTGGGGGCTATTACTGCATCCACTGACACCAATACTGGGGGCTATTACTGCATCCACTGACACCAATACTGGGGGCTATTACTGCATCCACTGACACCAATACTGGGGGCTATTACTGCATCCACTGACACCAATACTGGGGCTATTACTGCATCCACTGACACCAATACTGGGGCTATTACTGCATCCACTGACACCAATACTGGGGGTTATTACTGCATCCACTGACACCAATACTGGGGGCTATTACTGCATCCACTGACACCAATACTGGGGGCTATTACTGCATCCACTGACACCAATACTGGGGGCTATTACTGCATCCACTGACACCAATACTGGGGGCTATTACTGCATCCACTGACACCAATACTGGGGGCTATTACTGCATCCACTGACACCAGTACTGGGGGCTTGGGATGCACCGATACCGGAAGTCCCATTAGGGAAGCCAGGCGGCGGTGTAAAGACTCGCCACCCGGCTTCCCAATTAGCAGGGAATCCGTCCCCTTGCTTCTCATCACAATGTGACTAGAAAGCATGGAGCTGGCTTTCTGGCCAATCAGGAAGCTGGGTTCCGTGTAATGACGCAGCGCCCGGCTTCCTGATTGGCCGGGAAGCCAGCTCTATGCTCTTTCGTCATGAGGGCATTTTTATGATCTAATCAATACTTTTGGATCTCAAAAGAAACAGCGCCGTGCCTCCAACTTTTCCTGCACCCCCAGATTCCCTCCACGGTGCACCCCCAGATTCCCTCCACGGTGCACCCCCAGATTCACTCCACGGTGCACCCCCAGATTCCCTCCACGGTGCCCCCCCAGATTCACTCCACGGTAACCCCCAGATTCCCTCCGCGGTGCACCCCCAGATTCCCTCCGCGGTGCACCCCCAGATTCCTTCCGCGGTGCACACCCAGATTCCCTCCGCGGTGCACACCCAGATTCCCTCCGCGGTGCACCCCCAGATTCCCTCCACGGTGCACCCCCAGATTCCCTCCGCGGTGCACCCCCAGATTCCCTCCGCGGTGCACCCCCAGATTCCCTCCGCGGTGGCCTCTCTTGGAGTCCGAACCACCGAGCCATCACATCACAGCTTTCCTTCACAGCGTTGCATTTGGACCAACACTTCCCACGCAGGTGGAACCGTCAGCCCAGCATGGAGTTGCCCTTTAAGCTCCCGATCTTTCATTCTGTTTTCGCGGCGGACGTGCGAAAGTTTCACGCCGTAATTCCGCGTCATTACAAAATATAGCAGCAATCTGAATGTAATCTAGTTGACACGAGTGAATGTGCGGAGCGCGGGTCACTGCGCCTATTATCCAATTATTATTTAGGCCGGATCCGATTCACCGATGTCGCAGCTGACAGAATCTATTTGTAGACGGCTCCGTCGAAGGCGCCTAATGACTCCATAAACATGACATTACTCCGCCGGGTTGTCACACGGAATGAGCTTTGATTGGTGACGAGAACATTTGAATGTTGAACATTTAAGGTGGCCATACACTCTACAACCATCGCAAGACTTTAGTCTTGCGATGGTTGTAAAGGGATTAAAAAACCGTACAATCTGCCCATCTTGGACAGGCAGATCGCACTCTCGATCATCGCAAGCCCGCCCTCCTGAGGGGCGGGCTTCCGATGACCGCAATGCTGAAGGGGCAGTGTGCGCGTGCGCACACCGGCCCGTTCAGCATTTATCTTCCGAGCACCGTTCTAACCAGCCGAGAATCGTACGATTCCCGGCTGGTTTTCGAACATGCTGGTTCGACAGAAGACGTGCGACCGTACAGTAGAAACGGTCGCACGTCTCCGTTCACACTGCTCGATTATCGTACGAAAAACCGATCGCATACGATTATCGTACGATAATCGTGCAGTCTATGGGCACCTTTACATATCCGGCAATATCGCTTCTCCGCGTTTCATTAGCCAATCAGCTGACACGTAATTGTCGGGATCCGCTTCAGCTGCGGCGTCTCTGTATACCGCGAGCTACAGCTATACTGAGCCTAGGGTGACGGGAGGACGCTAGTTTGTGTCCTCCCGTTACCTTGAGGAGAACTATGGGGGAAATACTTAACCTTATAGTTCTCCTTTAACAAAAAAGTGTCGCTGGTAACAGGAACATCAGATGACGGGTAGACATGTAAGCTGCGGAAAAATCCGGTTCGGATATTTCGTTTATCCGAAACTCATATCGGGTCGGGTTTTGGATTCGGGCGAAATCTGATTTCACGTTAGTTTCGGATGAGTTTACGAATATTCGTTGCGACTACCAAAGAAAACCAAAATACAGATATTAATACTAAAGCTGAGGCTCCCCGACCCAAATGGCATTCGGGATCCGATTTTCCACATTGTATTCAGGAGCTCCCGAATTCCATTTGGGTCTGGGATCCGAAATACCATTGGGGAGCTCCAGAAAGCAATACGGGTCTGGGAGCCATATACATGCAATACTAAAGCTGCGGCTCCCAGAACCAAATGGCATTCGGGAGCTCCTGAATACAATGTGGAAATTCGGATCCCGAATGCCATTCGGGTCGGGGAGCCGCAGCTTTAGCATTATATGTATTGTAACAAGGACACTCCACTGTAGACCGGAGGTGCCAGTAAAACGCAGTTTATTTGCTTTCAAAACGGTAGATAACACGAAATCCAACATAAATAGCTCGCTGTAGCATATAACAGATGAGGGCTCACCAATCCTCGAGTTGTCCCGTACACTCGCGGTGTCCCAGTCTTTTAATAAGTCTCTCTTGCAGCGCTGCTGCTCCGGCCTCAATCTTTAGGGCCACTGTCTGGTTCCTCCAGACAACAGCAATAACATACTCCCAATATGGTTCACGAACCCGCATAGGGTTGCCACCTGTCCGGGATTCACCAGGACAGTTCGGGTTTTTAATGCTGTGTCCGGGTTTCATGGCAGCACAAACCTGGACACAAGATGTCAGGCTGAAAGGGGCAACCAAAATTAAGATAGGGGCTACTAGAGTGTTCGGGTTTCATTTGAAGAAAAGGTGGCAACCCTAAACCCGCAGCTCCCTGCTGCACTGGCCTCCACACTGACTCCGGGGTGGAGCTCTCCTGACTCACAGGTGGGGGCCCTGAACACATCCCAGCGCCCTCTTCATGAGGGATGTACACAGGTGCACGATCAGGTGCCGGTCACCACCAAAGCATGGACCCAGGAATGGAGATTTCCTCCCACCCAGAGCTCTAAGAAATCTCCCGGCTCCAGGATCCCAACTAGGATCCAGAAAACCCGGAAAGAACTGAAAAGGCCGTTCTCTCCTGGTACACGTACTTTCTTCCTGGAGCCGCTCAGCCCCTCTGGCTGAGAACCCTGGGTGACTTTGAGGCCACCTAACACCGTGGTTTTGCCTCACAATGCCACAGTATATACTGTATATTGCTCCCATGTTGCCGTAACGAGGATTCGCGTTCAGACCCATTCGGAGGCATTAAACCGAGAAAACACATCCGATTGGCCAGAAAAGTCACATGTCCCGTTCGGTTTAATTTTTGAACGAAATATGGACGGGATCAGAAATACGGAGACGGAAATTGGGACTCGGACA
>NW_017307551.1:365134-367106 GCF_000935625.1 Nanorana parkeri | reverse complement strand
TTTTTATTATTATTTTTTTGTACTTTTGGGGGGGTTTTCGGGGAAATATTGGGGGTTCCCCAATAGAAAAAGGGATTGAGGGACACAGAGTCCTCGGCCCGTACAGGGCGGGGGAGAGCAGCTGGGATCCGAGGAGAAGCTGGAGCCTGTGCCGCTCCTGTTCTTCCTTTGGCCAATGGCAACCTGTGCTCGCCATGACAACAGGGGTAAGGGAGTGCTGTCAGGCCGGCCCCCTCTCAGCTGCAACTGAGGCGAGTGCCTCGCTCGCCCCATGGCAGCTACAGCCCTGCGGACAGGTTTCGGATGCATTGGGATTCGGAAATTCAAACGAATCGCAGATGTCTAATGACGAGCTCCTCTGGGGGTGGGGGAGGGGGAGGGGCCAATGGGAATGGTTCAATGTACTCTCTATAGATAAAATGAATACAATGGAACACAACCGTCGCAGCAAGTGGAATGTAACACGCCGAGTCATTCAGAAAGCTTGCTGTGCATTCAGACTTCACACCCGAGGGCAATTGCAATCTTTCCAATGTGTGCAGCTCCTCGGGGGCGGAGCAATAACCACAGCAGTCCATGCGGCATCGTCGCTCGAGTTGTTTTGGCTCCTCCTTCTTGTGTTATTCTTGCTAGGGAAGGTCCGGCACTGCAGGTGGGACTTTCTCATTGGTCATTTTCACAACCTTCGAGAAATGGCCCCTCCCACTTGGTCAGGGGAGGGTCAAGAGCAAGGCGACTCAAGCAGCCGCCGCAGGTCACAAAGATGGCGTCGTTAACAAATGGATGTTTATTGCGTGGCGTTGACTAAAGACATGCAAAAAAAAAAAAAATGTCGGTCTCAAAAATTCGATTTCGGTGCACCTCTATTCAGCAAGGGGGCGTGTCGGAGAATGCTGATAGGAGGAGAGAGCAGGGTGAAAGAGAGATGAGCTCATCAGTCTGCTGCTTCTCCTTTCATTCTCCAACCACAGGCTGGGGGATGCAGCACAAGGAAGCGATCAGTTGGCTTGCAGTGTTCATGAGCTAACAAGTAACACGCTGGTAGGAGGAGAGAGCAGAGCGACAGAGAGATGAGCTCATCAGTCCGCTGCTTCTCCATTAGTTGTTTATTGTACGTGTGATAACGACGAGCATGCTTATAGGGGAAGAGAGCAGGGTGACAAGCTCATCCTGCTTCTCCTTTCAGTGTCCAAACACAGGCTGGGGGAAGCAGCACGAGGAAGCAATCAGTCGGGCTGCGGTGGTCATGTGATAACAAGAAGCATGCTGATAGGAGGAGAGAACAGAGTGACATAAGCTAAATCAGTCGGCCGCTTCTCCTTTCATTGTCCAAGCAAAGGCTGGAAGAAGCAGCACAAGGAAGCAATCAGTCGGGCTGCAGTGGTCATGTGCTAACAAGCAACATGCTGATAGGAGGAGAAATCAGAGTGACCGAAATGGGCATGCTGGCAGAAGGAGACAGCAGTGAGACCGAGAGAGAAGCTCATCAACCTGCCGCTTCTCAACGAATTGTCCAACCGCAGGCTTGGAGAAGCAGCAAATGGAACCATGGAGGAGGAGCATGCTGATAGGAGGAGAGAGCTGGGTGATGAGCTCATCGGTCTTCTGCTTCTCACTGTTCACAAGCTGGGTGGAGGGACGAGACCTTTAAGTGACTGAACCGGAGCAGGGCTATACGTCTGACTCGGCATGGCGCACCTCAGACCTCTGCAGAGAGACCAGGGGGGTCCCGAGGCCGGAGACCGGGTGACACGCCGCCGTAACGTCATCGCGCACGCGCGCCCATCTAATTGACGCAAGGTGAGAGGCTGCAGCAGGGGCTGATCTGTGTCAGACCAAGGGCGTCCCGAGGCTGGGTGACACCCGGAGCGGAGACCGGGTGACACCCTTCTGTGGCCGTCTTATTGATGCCTGCCGGCGGCCATCTTGGTGATGGACGCCGGCAGAGAGAGGAGGGGGCGTTCACCCCGGC
>NW_017307551.1:363523-363820 GCF_000935625.1 Nanorana parkeri | reverse complement strand
CCGCACCGCCAAGCGGGACTGTGAGAAGTTGGTGCGAATTAACTTCACCGCCTGCCAATCACCTAACACCGGGTGAGGGACCCGCGTACGGTCCCTCCTCCTATGGATACAATGAGCCAAAAGAGTTAGAGCCCGGAGCTAGATAGCCGAGATATTTTACCCGAAACCCGCACAACACACCGAGGAGAAGTCATCCAGATGAGGTGTATACATTATATACACACACTATACACACACACACTATACACACACAGTATACACACACACACACACACACACTATATACACACACACACA
>NW_017307551.1:357414-358048 GCF_000935625.1 Nanorana parkeri | reverse complement strand
CACACACACACAGTATACAGATTATTGCTGTATTTGGAGATTACTGAGCTTGCAATTGATACAAAGTAGCAGTATCAGGACAAATGGATATGGAACCCAGAAGCCAGTCTGTTCAATGCAGGAGCCGGCCTGTCCGATCCAGGAGTCAGTCTAACCAATCCAGGAACCCGGTCTGACCAATCCAGGAGCCGGCCTGACCAATCCAGGAGCCGGCCTGACCAAGATGGGAGTCGGCCTGACCAATCCAGGAGCCGGCCTGACCAAGATGGGAGTCGGCCTGACCAATCCAGGAGCCAGCAGAATTTTTTATAGGAGTCAATTCCATAGACAACTTCTAGAGAAACCCTCAAAATATATTGGCCGGCTGTAGGAAGCATTTTAAGGAGCAATGGCAACCTGGCTGTTATCATACATCTATATAGCACCAACATATTCCGTAGTGTGGTACAGAGAACACCGAGCCAGTCACACCGCTCTCTGCACCAGAGGAGCTTACACTCCAATGCTCCCCCCCCACAGCCACACACTATTATTATACATGTATATAGCGCTGACATATTCCATAGCGCTGTACAAAGAACATTGAGCAAATCCCCACTCCCTCCGCCTCTCTCCCTGCCCTGTTTGGCTGTTT
>NW_017307551.1:356207-357347 GCF_000935625.1 Nanorana parkeri | reverse complement strand
GGGGGGGGGGGGGGGGAGGGGGCAGAATTATGAAAAACAAATATTTTATAGAAATAGTTTTAAAAAAATGTAAATCTATGTATAAACTAACTATAATTGGCTTCAGCTTGTACAATATATCATTATTGTTCTAAAGAATAGATCATCCAGATGTAACGAGTCCCGGCGGGGAAGTGTCACTCCGACCAGCCCCTCTGCGCGGACGGCCGCTCTGCGTTCCACGGTGTCACTCGTTCCGGCCGACGGCTCCTCCTGCTTCCTGGGGGTATTTAAAGGCTCAGCTGAGGCAACATGGCATTCCACAATTGGGCTCAGAAGTGCCTGTTGCCTCCTGAAGCCTAGGACCCATCTCCCCTGGACTGCCAGAGCCGGATCGCTGCCTTCCCAGCCACAGGAATCACTGCATCCTTCACTTGTCCAAAACAGCAAGTATTACTCCTGTTGGAGCTCTGAATCTCTGATACTGTTAAGCAACCTCTCTAAAGTGATAAAGACTGTCTAGAGCAGGGGGTGGCAAACACAAGGCCTGCGGGCCGAATCCGGCCCGCCGGCCCTTGTAATGTGGCCCGCACAGCAGCCACCTCATTTTGCCAGGTTGGGATTTCAGCAAGTGAGCGGCGCGGCCAGTCTGAGCAGGCATTACATATTCCCCTTACTGTGCCGCTCCGTCTCTGCACTGTCTCCGCCTCCGCCTCCTCTCTTGACTAAGGTAGCATAGATGTTGCCATACTTTCCCATTACAAGCCCCCAAGACCACCCACCACCCGTCCTTGTACCAATAACTAGACCACACTCCAACTTGGTATAAAATGGCCTTGGCGGCCTTTTATTAACAACTTTATATATAAAACATATTATATATATAAACAATTACCATAACAAAAGTTGCAGGTCTTTGAAGGCCACACCATTGATCCGTTACTTGCGGCAGTACTACCACCTGTTAGGCCCCCAGCCGCAACACACCGCCTCGGGGACAACCACCAACTGAGCGCATACACTCCAAAATTAGCTGAATAGAGGACCCATACCAAGATAGGTCCCCCAAACCTTAACCACCAGCACCTATTATTTGATGGCCTCCAAAGACCCCAACCGCATACCACCCAGACTCACACCAAAATTCCTTGGGCGGGCGGG
>NW_017307551.1:308462-355784 GCF_000935625.1 Nanorana parkeri | reverse complement strand
ACAGAAGCTGTGACAGAAGCTGCAGTTAGTGACCGCTGAGACAGGTGGCGCTGTGATTACAGCGCCACGGTCTCAGTGATGACACAGAGCAGGCGAAGAACGTCTATTCTTCGTCTGCTCTATGGTGATCTCCATCGTCGCCGCTGCTCGGTTTTAATACGAGTGATCTCGTTAGATCACTCGTATTGAACGAGCAGCGGCTCCTACTACTCGCCCGGCGCCCGAAACTGCATGTCTCGGGCGTCGGGATTCGCTCCATAAGACGCAGGCACTTTTTCCCCCCTCCTTTTGGGGGGGGAAAAAGTGCGTCTTATGGAGCGAAAAATACGGTAGTTATTACGCTAGTTATTATTAAAACCAGTAGCAACTGAATGCAGAGGCAACTATTTATGATAATAAAGAGTAGATGCATAGTCCTATACAACCGGCCCTTTGAGGGTAACCATACTGCTGATGCCGCCCCCGATGAATTTGAGTTTGCCACCCCTGCTCTAGAGGGTTACTATACTTGTCTGCTGGGATTATCATACTACTCAAAATACCTGTGTATCAGTGACCTTAGTTTTTCATTTGACTATCCGTATCCTAGTTGTCATTTATAGAGACTGCCAGCTACGAAGCAATAGCCATACCTCTCTTCCTCTTTTTGTTACAAGGCTATGATGCAAGCATCTCAAACTCCCCGATAAAGATTGGGAGCGACGCCTGAGATTCACGCCTGAGAAGCCTTCTCTTCATACCTACCTCGCTCTATACCTTCCGCAGCTGAGATCCAATCAGTCACTCGCAACAACAGGCGTGACACCAGACCCCCGTATCAATCATCTTCTCACTGATGCGTTTCGCCGACCTTTCAGGTTTAATGGTAGAGGCAACCTCAGTACTTATCATATTATTAGGAGGGTTCATGGCTATAAACACGGTATCAGGTCAGACACGGGCTGCATTTTCATAAAAAGGGAGGAGCCGACTGTCCTCGGTCTTACCTGCGGTATCATTGAAATAGTCCGGATGTCCGACGCACTCCGCAAGTCTGTTTTCAACCATCTTTATAATAGCGCATTCCTCCGGAACACAAAGTGTCTGCAGGAAAAAGAGAGAATATATGTGAGAAACAGCGAGAGGAGGAGGAGCCGGAAACACACACTGCGAGCTGATCAATGAACATATATGCATCATATCATCTGTATATCTCTGGCATAGTCTGTAGCGCTGTATAGATAACCTTGTGCCATTCCCATCACTCTCTGTACAGAGGATCTTCCCCCGCCATACCAGGAACATACCCCAGTATTTATACCTCCCACCGTGCCAGAAACTTACCCCAGTATTTATATCCACACAGGTAACGGTGGGGGTATAAATGCTGAAGTATTTTCTGGGTACGGTAGGGTATGGGGGGTATAAATACTGGGGTATGTTCCTGGTATGGTGGGGGTATGAATGCAGAACAAGTCCAGTTGAATGTCACCGTCTATGCCATGACCTGGATACATGAGAACCTTCACAGGGTGTAGTCCGGAGTGGAGCTCTTTGTACACAGCGGGGGTTGCAGCTCGCCTCTCTCTCGGCGATGAGCATCACATATTTTATTAATAAGAGTTCAGCAAAGTGCAGAGGTGACAACTGTGATCAGGGCCCAAAGGGACATCCGGCACCATTTTAGAACCCAGCTCAGAATAGAAACACGTCCATCACTATCTCTGTCCATCTGCAAGGAGTTTGCATGTTCTCCCCGAGCTTGTGCTGGGTTTCCTCCCGCACTCCAAAGACACGCTGGAAGGTTCATTGACTCCGGTCTAAATTGGCCCTCGTATGTAAGCATGTGTGATAGGGACCTTAGATTGTAAGCTCCTGGAGGGCAGGGACTGATGTGAATGTGCAACTGTGTAAATCGCTGCGTAAAATTGTTTGCTCTATATAAAATTGTCAACTCCTCCCATACTCGCCTCCAGGACTTCTCTAGAGTCTCTCCCATCCTCTGGAACTCTTTACCCCAAACTGTCTGTCTATCTCCCACTCTGACTGCCTTTAGGCGATCCCTTAAGACTCATCTCTTCAGGGAAGCCTATCCCACCTCAACCTAACTGCTCAAACATCACGTTCTCAAACAATTCATCCCCACACAGCCACCTCCTCATGTATCACTGGCCCCTCCCTTTTAAATTGTAAGCCCTCAGGGGCAGGGCCCTCCTTACCATCTTGTCTTGAATTGTATTGTGATTGTAATGTCTTCCTTATATAGTAAAGCGCTGCGCAAACTGTTGGCGCTGTATAAATCCTCTATAATAATAAATAAATGAATACATTTTGATGGTTCACATTCAGGTCTAGCCTATATGGATCTATAGTTGGGCCACAGCTAGGACCATCCTAATGCACCAGCCTGAGATACTATATAGGACAGATGGACCGGGCCTGGCTCTCCCAGAGAACAGCCTGAGATCCCATATAGGACAGGTGGACCGGGCCTGGCTCTCCCGGAGAACAGCCTGAGATACCATATAGGACAGGTGGACCGGGCCTGGCTCTCCCGGAGAACAGCCTGAGATACCATATAGGACAGGTGGACCGGGCCTGGCTCTCCCGGAGAAATCTTTCCTTGACAAGACAACAGGAAGCAGGTTACAATGGATGGATGCGAGCAGATAAATTATTCACTGTTCTCACAATATTGGATGCCAAGAGGAATCTCAACACAGCCGGCAAGATACCGCTAATCCTGTCACCGCAACACGGGAAGAAAAGAGAAAGGCGTAGAGAAGGTAATTGAAACCTGAAAAGGTGACACATCAAAAAGGTGCCGTCAAATGGCCACGAGAGAGTTTTCCTCCTTCTTGTTTTACCTCCGGCGTTAATGATTTGGACAAAAGAATACAACATGGCAAAGCCCAATTTTCAGGAGAGATCCTTCCACTCTCCGAGTCATCTTCTATTGTACACGGGTGTCACCTTCACTTTACAAAGTGAAGTTATACACTGAGTGGGCAGATTATTATGACCACCTGACGTTTGTAGGCACATTAGCTATAATTTGGCGCTGAAGTTGCTAGAGGGCCAGACCATTATAAATAGGGAAGCAGGTTGGTTACCATTACAGTAGAAGGTGTTTGTTTCTGAAGATTCGGGGAAACAACGCGATTTAACAGCCTTTGAACGTGGGATGATTGTTGGCGCTCGGAGCCATGGAGCGAGTATCAGCAAAACAGCAGAATTCGTTACATGTTCAACAGCAGCTGTTGTTAAAGTGTTTAAAGAGTGGACTGTCAGCCGAAAATCTGGGTCTGAACGTGCGAATTGTGGCCGTCAGCGACTAGTCAATGTTAGGGCAGAACGGGGGAGGGGCAAGACTGGTACAAGACAACAGAAGGGCAACAGTGCCGTGTCAGATTCCTCGCATCACCAACGAAGTACTGATGGGGGGGTCATAATAATCTGGCCACTCAGTGTATTTTTCAGGATGACCGTCTTTACTCTGTAGACACACGTTATATTTCAACAAGAGCGACATCCGGCCTTCCCTTCAGCCTTTGCCAGTTTTACCGGCTCCTCTCCTGGACTGAAAGTGCTTCCTCCGATCTCACTGCACACTGGGAGCTTCTCACAATGTGTTGGAGTAAGCCAGGGGTGCCCATTAGGTCAATCGCAAAGCGAACACTGGTAGATCGCAATACACTCACTGACCTGAGCGCACTGAGCAGCTGAAAGTGCCAGACGCTGCAGACGAGAAGGTGTGGGGCACCTCTCCCCGTATGCAGCGTCAGCCACACGAGCACTGAGGAAGGAGAGGAAGGCGCACGTGAGAGAAGAGCTGGGAAGCAGCTGCAGTGCAGGTAAGGAAAGGCAGTCAGGAGAGAGAGAGAAGAGAGAGCCGAGAGAGAGAGAGAAGAGGCAGCAGAGAGACAAAAAAGACAGCAGAGAGAGGAGACCGCAAAGAGAGAAGAGACTGCAGAGAGAGAGAGGAGACAGCAGAGAGAGAGAGGAGACCGCAGTGAGCGAGAAGAGACAGCAGAGAGAGAGAGGAGACCGCAGAGAGTGAGAAGAGACAGCAGAGAGAGAGAGAGACAGGGGAGAGAGAGGAAACCGCAAAGAGAGAGAGGAGACCGCAGAGAGTGAGAAGAGACAGCAGAGAGAGAGAGAGAGACAGGGGAGAGAGAGGAGACCGCAGAGCGAGAAGAGACAGCAGAGAGCGAGAAGAGACAGCAGAGAGAGAGAGAGGAGACCACAGTGAGCGAGAAGAGACATCAGTGAGAGACAGGGGAGAGAGAGGAGACAGCAGAGAGCGAGAAGAGACAGCAGAGAGCGAGAAGAGAGAGAGAGAGACAGCAGAGAGAGGAGACCGCAGAGAGAGGAGACCGCAGAGAGAGAGGAGACCGCAGAGAGAGAAGAGACCGCAAAGAGCGAGAAGAGACAGCAGAGAGAGAGAAGAGACAGCAGAGAGAGAGAAGAGACAGCAGAGAGAGAGAAGAGACAGCAGAGAGAGAGAGAGGAGACCGCAGAGAACGAGAAGAGACAGCAGAGAGAGAGACAGGGGAGAGAGAGAGAGGAGACAGCCAAGAGCGTCGGCCGGTTCACACCACAAAGTCTGCGCTCCAGAGCGTCGGCCTCTAGAACGCACTGGAACGCAAGCTAGCCGGCTCCCTGCGTTTAGGGGCGGGAGGGGGCGTGGCGGTGCATTGAAGGCAATGGCACCGCAGCCACGCCCCACGCCTGCAGTGCGATCGTCGAGGCCGAACACTCTGGAACACAGACTTTGTGATGTGAACTGGCCCACAGAAAGACAGCAGAGAGAGAGGGAAATGGGGAGAGAGCGAGGAGAGAGCACGAAAGAGAGAGGCAGTAGTCCCAGTAACGATTTTAATGTGCTTTTTTTCTAAATAAAGGTGTATTTCCGTTGGTAGACCTTATTGAGCTCGTCATTTGAAAAGTAGATCTCCAGACGAAAAATTGTGGGCGCCCCTGGAGTAAGCAATTTCAGTGCAGGAGAGGATCCTGTACAACTGTGCAAGACTATGGGGAGGGCAGAGTTCAGCTTTAAAGTCCAAGGAAAGCTATAAGTCCATCTGAGACTTCCATGTGGTCACAAGCTGCCGAACGATTCCACTGCATACTAAAAACAGCGTTGTCACCCTATTACAGGAAATGGGGAAAAAAATAACATTTCTTCTACCAAGATCAACATGTAATAAATGATGTTACATGGGGGACTCAGAAATACAATAACTACTGTTGTCATGCTACAGAGAGACCGCCTCATATCTTTTATATCATGATTCTGCCCATAGTTACGCTTTAACCTTCAGTAAATTAGGCTCCTATTAGCTGTAGCCATGAACGCACTTCAAAAACAGACGTTTTATCATCAGCAAATACAGTCGGGCTCGATCTTCAAGCTTTAAAACACTGCGTGCTCTAAGGGTGACTTATAAATACCTCGGGATAATCTCTGTCTCTAATTTGTTTGCACACAAAGCAATTAGTTTGGCCGAGTATAAACACAGAGTACATGCCGTCTTCCCTTGTCCGCATTTTCATACAATATAAAGAATGTTTCTTACGGCTAGTTCAATAACGATAAGTGGACAAGCCGGGACCTGCCTGATCCCTGCGTATCTGTCAATATAAACAGTTTGCGTGCAGAGAGGTATTGGGTTACTGGGAAATGGACGTCGAGGTGAAATGGTGGTGCTTGGCATGACACAGCAGGACAGAGAAGCTGTTCTCTTTTTGATTTTCAAGTCAACGTGGAGCCTATCGAGTGTGATAGAACTGTAAAATTGGAGTGGATGGCTAGCAAAACACTTCCCCCTGCTAGCTGAGATCAAACTTTGAGCTCTGCTTTGTTCTGAATAAAGTAGGGAAGGGTCATTACCTATCTTGGGTTTGGATTGCTGAGGGATGGAGCTAGAAAATGCTGGATCAAAAAGTAGGTTTACCTACTTTTGGATCCATATTGAGGATACCGTATTTATATTGCCATTACATATTGAGGATCCATATTTTAGGATACCGTATTGAAGCGCTATGGTGGACGTCTCAAGGGAATTAGCGTGGGCACTACTGGATCCAGCATCTCAGAGTTCTCTTTACTCTAGCAGATGCTGGATCCAATGGAACATTGATCTCATATTTAAGTGCTAAAAGTATACAAGTGCTATGGTTGATGGCTTATGGGCATAAGCATGGGCACCATTGGATCCAGCATCTCAGAGTTCTCTTCACCCTAGCAGATGCTGGATCCAATGCAACAATGATCTCATAGTCCAGTGCTATGGTTGAAGTGTACAAGTGCTATGGTTGACGGCTTAGGGGCATGAAGAGAACTCTGGCAGATGCTGAATCCAATGGAAGATTGATCTCAAAGTCATGTAATAAATGGTACAAGAGTGTACAAGTGCTAAGGTTGATGGCTTATGGGCATTATCATGGGCACCACTGGATCCAGCATCTCAGAGTTCTCTTCACTCTAGCAGATGCTGGATCCGATGGAACATTGATCTCCTATTTAAGTGCTAAAAGTATACAAGCGCTATGGTTGACGTCTCAAGGGGATTAGCATGGGCACCATTGGATCCAGCATCTCAGAGTTCTCTTCACTTTAGCAGATGCTGGATCCAATGGAACATTGATCTCATAGTCAAGTGCTAAAAGTGTACAAGTGCTATGGTTGACGGCTTAGAGGCATGAAGAGGACTCTGGGAGATGCTGAATCCAATGGAGGATTCATCTAAAAGTCATGTAATAAATGGTGTACAAGTGCTATGGTTGATGGCTTATAGGCATTAGCAGGGTCACCACTGGGTCCAGCATCTCCTAGAGTTCTCTTCACTCTAGGAGATGCTGAATTCAATGGAAGATTGCACCCATAGTGAAGTGATAAACTGTATTGAAGTGTACACGAGCAATGGTTGATGACTCATGGGCATTAGCATGGGCACCACTGCATCCAGCAACTACTAGAGTTCTCTTCACTCTGGAAGATGCCGGATCCAATGGAAGATTCATCTCATAGTCAAGTGCTAAACCATATTGAAGTGTACAAGAGCCGTCAGTGTTTTTGAGGGCCCGTTCACACCAGCACAGTGCGTAAATCGAACAGCCCTGTGCGATAAACACGCTGTACCACTCAATCACACCTACTACACGCTCTGGTGTGGGATGTACATTGCCATTTATTTGAATGCCACCCCAAATGCACCTCCCGCCCATAGCTTAACTGCCCGCACCAGAACGCGCTTGGGTCGCAACTTAATGACCACGGACAAATGTGGGTCCTGAGGTTACACAGGTTGAGAACCACTGCCTTAAACCACTTACCCATTGACATCTGGCTTTGCAAAGTGTCCTGTCTGCAGGAAAGGAAGTGAAGGGGAATCTCTCCAATGGGACACATTCAAAAAAGTATTCCTGATGGGTTTTAAAGGAGAAGTATGAGGGGAGTGCTTTTCACTCACCTCATAGTTCTAGCCGACCTGTGACAATGAGACTGTCACAGGTCGGCTCAGTAGATCGGGAGGTGAGCGAACACATACCGGTGTTCGCTCACCTCTCGATCCTGTCACGGCTCTCTGCCGTGACAGGGGAAGGGCTGTATTGCCCCCTCCCCGCTCCAATCCGCCAGCGCTGACTGGCGGAACGGACGGGGGCGGGTACAGCTGGCTCTGCCTCTAGATAGGCAGAGCCAGCTGTCACGCAGCTGGGCAGATCCTGGCACAATTGTCGGGATCCGCTTCAGCTGCGGCGTCTCAGTATACCGCGAGCTACAGCTCGCGGTATACTGAGCCTAGGGTGATGGGAGGACGCTAGTTTGTGTCCTCCCGTTACCCTAAGGAGAACTATGGGGAAAAGCCTTAACTCCATAGTTCTCCTTTAACTAGGGATGCACTGATACTTTTCAGATACCAGTGCCGATACTTGGAATTTTCACGAGAACTCCCAGGGTTGCAGCGGTTGCAGCTGGGACCGGGCTCTGACGCTCCACCGCTGTCCTGAAATCATTAGTTTGTATTGTTTTAGAAAAACTGTCACATGACAACAAAAATGTATCAGTACTTGTATCCGTGAGGACTTGGACCAGTATCAGGACTTGTACTCGCAAAACTGGTATCTGTGCATCCCTTTATATATATTTATAAAAACAAAATCATACATATAAAAACAGAGATGTACAAATCCCGGGAGCTCCGTGTGATCCTTACAAATGACAGCGGCCTCCTAACTCTTGAATTTTTCTCTGGTCTAGTCTTGGAGCTGGAAAAGTACTTGTACCGAGTATGGTACTTGGTATCGGTGCATCCCTAGTTTTAACCATTCCATCCTGTGTCCAATATGATTTTGGCTATACATAATATTTAACTTTAAATCCATTCATACCTAAAAAAAGTTTTATTTCCGATACTCCAAGTACCAAACCTATGAACCACACCGGACATACTATTAAAATATTAGGAAACATGCAAGTTTCATCATTTTTATAACTGCAACAAGGCAAACAAACAGAGAAAAGTCCGTCCTGGCACAGCATTTTGCAGTGAACTCCGCCAGGGATCAAACGGAAGGCAAATATTTGCCGTGTTTGGAAAAAAAATTATATTATTGACTTTTCTTGAAATCGATACAAGAGTTTTGGCGATATCTGCTTGTCAAACAAAAACACAGGAAGGCAATTACACGAAATTAATTTCCTCAGATACCTAGTTAGACCAAAAAAAAACGAGAAGATAGCACTGCAGCCAAAATAGTCTTTGATCCTGGAAGTTTTGCGGGAAGTCAGTTAGGACAACAAAGTCCTGATGGCCAACTGTCCCCGATTCTCAGGAGCTGTCCCGGGTTTTGGCAAGGTGTCCTCAGCCATTTCCTTGAGCTCAACGGTACAATGTGTCTCCAGTTTTAATAGCTGTTAATCTGACTTGCTCATTTAGCTGGTATACACTGAGTGGCCGGACTATTATGACCACCTGCCGTTTGTAGGCAAATTAGCTATAATTTGGCGCTGAAGTTGCTAGAGGGCCAGACCATTATAAATAGGGAAGCGGGTTGGTTACCACGACAGTAGAAGTGATATTTCTGAAGATACGGGGAAACAACGCGATCTAACAGCCTTTGAACGTGGGATGATTGTTGGCGCTCAGAGCCATGGAGCGAGTATCAGCAAAACAGCAGAATTCGTTAAATGTTCAAGAGCAGCTGTTGTTAAAGTGTTTAAAGACCGGACTGAGCCGAAAATCTGGGTCTGAACATGCGAATTGTGGCCGTCAGCGACTAGTCAATGTTAGGGCAGAACGGAGAGTGGCAAGACTGGTACAAGACAACAGAAGGGCAACAGTGCAGTGTCAGATTCCTCGCATCACCTTTCATCATCTCGTGGAGTCACGAGGCGACCCAACGAAGTACTGATGGGGTGGTCATAATAATCTGGCCACTCAGTGTACAGGAGATGAAGGGAATTTGAATGTTCAAAAAAAAATGTCGCCTTGATGACACTTGTCCTGTACCAGCCGTACAATGGAGAGCTTGACGTCTGGTCTCAAACAAAGCACAGCAGTTTGGGTGTCCAGCTGTTCAACGCTCACCCTTGCCAACAGACCAACCAGCACCAATGAGTAGCATTGTTGATTGAAGTAATTGAGAAGGGATGGCGAGTCCTGGGTGGGTGGTCCTTGATGATGCCGGGAGCAGTGTCACACTCTGAACCAATGACTGCAGGGTGTCATGGTGATGCCAGGCCTATGATACAATGCACTTAAAGTATGTCCTCAGTCTTTGGGGGTTGAATGGCACTGGGTGTCATTCAACACTGAAGACTGAGGACATCTAGTGGCGGAAAGGCATGACTGCAGGGGACAGTGCTGGACAGGAGGTCAGTATTGTAAGCTGAGCTGATTTTTTATTTTTATTTTAAGTTATGCTGGGGGACTTTAAAAACAAAAATTAGCCTGAAGTTGGGCTTTAGGGAACACTGACTGGACTTGCTAGTGTTAGCAGCACTGTCGTATTTGCTGGATAGCAGTGGACATTCAGTTTATACTTTTTGGCTGAGGCTGCAGAGAGATAGCTGGAAATTATACAATTTTCCAGTGGTTATGTTGCCCCTCGCTGTAAAATACTAACCGCAGTCTCAGGCCATTTGGCAATATTGCGTAACGCCCGTTATCTACTCATAGCTTCTGCAGAATTTTAAAGATTGTTATTTCAGCCCGTTTGTCATTTTTCTCCCTCACTGACATGGAGGTCACTGCAGACTGACAGCAGCAACCAGCTGCCTTGGCAGCGACCGTTCGGAGCCGCTGGCCTCTTCCTTTGCGTTGGCGTGTAACTGGCAGTCATTTGCTACCATCTAAATGCGTTCATGTCGATGCCACCCACAGCCTCAATTCAGTCAATGAGAATGCAGTCTCAATGCCATGTTTCCATACAGGCTCATTGTTTTGCATGATTTCAATGATAATTCAATGTAATGGCATATGTGAAAGCAAAGCCACCCTGAAATAACCTGACACTCATAGCTGGAGAAGTTTTATATTCAACAACAATGAATTAAGCTTTAAAGAGAACCAGTCCCTAAAGAAAAAGGGAACTTTTTCAAAAATAGGGAACCCATGACATTGGAAGTTGCAATTGGAAGTTGCAATTTCCAAAATGGAAGCCCTCAATGAAATCAATGGGAATCCAAACCAGGCTCCAAAAAAGGTGTGCATTACAGAGCAGAAAATGATGCAAAATTGTGCAGAATGGTTGGGGAAGCTCCTGGAAGCCTGATGAGATAATGAGGACAGAAAACAGCCTGAGCCACTTTCATTACCAGGGATAAGAAGATGGAGGGGAGGGAACCTGGTGGCCCAAGCAGAGGAGTAACTACAACATTCGGCACCACTGGCACACGCAGCTCCTGGCAACCAGTGACCTCACTGGTTGCCAGGAGCTGGGTGGGACGCCAGTCAGAGCGTCCCAGGTTGCTAAGAGCTGGGCTGGGAGATGTATTAAGGACCATACACATCTCCACGCCTGGCTCTTAGCAACCTGGGATGCTCTGGCTGGCGTCCCACCAGCAAACACACCTCCCTGCCAGCTCTGGTTGCTAAGAGTTAGACAGGGAGATGTGCATGGCCCTTAGACATCTCCCCCACAGGCTCTTAGCACCCTGGGACACTATGGCCGGCGTCCCGCTCAGCTCCTGGCAAACAGTGACGTCACTGGTTGCCAGGAGCTGGGTGGAACACCAGCCAGAGCATCTCTGGTTGCTAAAAGCCAAGTGGGGTGGATGTGTATGGGAAAGAAAAAAAGTCAGTTGTGTCCATGAGTCGGGGGGAACTTTTGCTGACCCATGGAGCGGTGCCCCCCTCCTTTCAAGTGGCAGCTAGGGTATGTGCCATACCCGAGATTTGCCACTGTGCCCAAGCAACAACAAAAGAGACTTTGGTTCCTTTCTCCCAGAAGCCTATTAGAAAACGAGTGACATCACTGGTTGCCAGGAGCTGGGTGGAACACCAGCCAGAGCATCCCTGGTGGCTAAGAGCCAGGTGAGGGGGATGTGTATGGGAGAGAAAAAAAAGTCAGCTGTGTCCATGGGTTTGGGAACTTTTGCTGACCCATGGAGCGCTGACCCGCCTCCTTTGAAGTGGCACCCAAGGCATGTGCCATACCCTAGATTTTCCACTGTGCCCAAGCAACAACAAAACAGACTTTGGTTCCTTTCTCCCAGAAGCCTATTATTAATCTGAACTACCAAATACTAAACTGTAATTCGGATTAGCCGTCTAAATTCACAGAATTTGATGTCATACAAAATTCAAGATCAACTCTACCAGTCGCTAATCTCTAGAGTACACAGTTCCTAGTGCTCATATTGTCCTGACACATCCCTCTGTCCAAAAAGAAAGGCCGTATGAGGAAGAACTTGGAAGAGTCGGCACATGCTGGTTCTATGTCTGTTCCAGCTGTCTTTCTTTTTGGAACCAAATCTCTTTTTCTCATTCCACCTCCCCTGTCCCTTTCTGCGGCCTGTTTTATAGACCTGTATACATGCACCATTTAACCATCAAAGGTGTTGTATTGCATTGACCTTTTCATCCAACCTTTTAAATGATTAACTTTTGTTATTTTTATATACTGGGATAAAGGAAACAAGGTTGGGGGGCGGAAGCAAGTTTGGCAAGTGAAAAAAATGAAAGAATGAATATGGTCACCAACGCTTAAAGGTCCGGAGTCTATTGGTACCATATATCCTTAGAAAAACAACAGACCTGAATCTATGGCTGCCACAGACTGTTGATAACTAAGGATGGGCTCGGGGGTGTCCGCAGCTCCACGTGCCGAGCCTGCCAGGAAGCTGACAGCGCTAATCACAGGCACTGAGACATTTCCCGAACTCTGCCGCTGCGGATCGGGAAAATGTCTCAGTACCTGTGATTGGCGCTGCACGCTGTCAGCTTCCTGGCGGGCTCGGCACGTGGAGCTGCGAACACGCCCGAGCCCATCCTTATTGATAACGTGAAACAAGAACATCAAATAATGTCAAACTGAAACAAAAATGTGGAAAAAAGAAAAATCGGAGCCGTATCCGGATCTTTATTCCCCCATCTATATTAAAATGTTAATCTTCAGATTGTAGATGGGTAGGAGAGAAAAGGGAGACTTTCTACTACCAGTATTAACAGAAACTGATAGAAAGTATAAAACATTCAGCTTATGTAAATTTGTTTTATATTTAACAATTTTATTTATTTAAATCTGCATGGAGTTACGCCTTAGAAGAAGAAGTACCTTTCCTTCTATTTATTGATGGGGACGTCTCAGAATGACATTTTAGAATTGCAAAATTCTAACTTTCAATGTACCCACACATGCCTTTTGTTATTGAAGGTAAATAATTCACATACTTAAAAATAAATCTATTGTTTGCATAGTAATAAAATTGTCAGCCTCCGGGAGTGGATTCTCTTCCCCCTCTGTATCTCTGTATCTCTCTCTCTCTCTCTCTATTTGGGTGATGATCCTGCATTTCGGTGAAGGGCAGCCCGTGTTACCTGTGAACCAGAGTGAATATCCAGTGAAGAATAGTTCCTATTTCATCCGTTTGTGGGAATAGAACTCTTTATCCGCATATTCCTCTAAAGATATCTTCTAGTTGAACTGTTAGCAATGTTATGATAGGCCCTACATATGGGTACCACACCTATTGAAATGACTTGAAAATGGAAAAAAAATGGGGCTTTACCATTACCCATGTGGCCACAATACATATATTTGAGTAAAATTTAGCATTTTATTCATGCATTTTAAAAGGTATATATATATGGCCAGTTTATTATGACCACCTGACGTTTGTAGGCAAATTAGCTATAATTTGGCGCTGAAGTTGCTAGAGGGCCAGACCATTATAAATAGGGAAGCGGGTTGGTTACCATGACAGTAGAAGTGATTTGTTTCTGAAGATACGCGGAAACAACGCGATTTAACAGCATTTGAACGCGGGATGATTGTTGGCGCTCGGAGCCATGGAGCGAGTATCAGCAAAACAGCAGAATTCGTTAAATGTTCAACAGCAGCTGTTGTTAAAGTGTTTAAAGACCGGACTGTCAGCCGCAAATCTGGGTCTGAACGTGCAAATTGTGGCCGTCAGCGACTAGTCAATGTTAGGGCAGAACGGGGGAGGGGCAAGACTGGTACAAGACAACAGAAGGGCAACAGTGCCGTGTCAGATTCCTCACATCACCTTTAAACATCTCGTGGAGTCACGAGGCGGCCCAATGAAGTACTGATGGGGGGGGGTCATAATAATCTGGCCACTCAGTGTGTATATATATATAATGTGTGTGTATTGCTTCCTGAAGAAGAGAGGTCCACACTCAAAAGATTGTCTTTTTTATATTTTGTTAGTCCGAAAAGAAAGGTATCATTGCACACTGCAATACTCAGTTTTAGTTTTTTTTGACATCTTGTCTACTGGACTAATACGGCTTACCAATTTATATTACACACACACACACACACACACACACACACACACACACACATACAGGTGAAACTCGAATAATTAGAATATCGTGCAAAGTTCATTTATTTCACTAATGCAACTTAAAAGGTGAAACTAATATATGAGAGAGACTCATTACATGCAAAGCAAGATAATTCAAGCCGTGGTTTGTCATCATTGTGATGATTATGGCTTACAGCTCATGAAACCCCAAGAACCCCAAATCCACAACCTCAAAAAAGTAGATTATTACATGCAATCAATAAAAGAAGGATTGTACATAGAACAATATTGGACCTCTGAAAAGTACAAGCATGCATATGTACTCAGTACTTGGTTTGGGCCCCTTTTGCAGCACTTACTGCCATTACTTTTGCACGATATTCTAATTATTCGAGTTTCACCTGTACAAACACATGCATACATACAAATTTTAAAAACAGTGCAGTCTCCATGAAACGAGTAGATGCATCTCCTATAGACCCACCGACCTACATACAATTTTCATATCACATAAACATCTTAACTTTCCTATCATGAGTATGACAAGTCCATCATTGGTAAGCTGAGTTGGTTGCCTAACAGGTTATGTCGTGGTGGATTAGACACTCAATGCGTTTTGCCTTGATGGCTTCCTCAGGTGTGAGGGAAAAAAAACACATGAGCACGAAGAAGGGAATCTATCAGAGTAGTGGACATCACCCCATGGGGGTAGGGGACCACAGGAGGGAGCAAACCGAGGATAGCAACAACCCAGGGCCCTGCTTAGATATCTGAGTGTGATGGTCCCAGCATACATGTCCCCCTCAAACTGTGTCTGACATAAAAATACCAGCATGTAAGGACATATATTTTCTGGTTTCTCAGATGTTCCCATGATGCAAGCTGTTCTTGATAACAGCAGATTCACATATCCCTTCTCTTATCCTCTCCTCTTTTACCCTACGGAGTTGGTTTGAGGCAGTGGTGTCACATTCTATTTACCGTACATATATTCATTATTAAAAAAACTGTAATTAACTTGCCACAACTCCTGGGCATCCCAATGGTCTTAAAAAGCCTCAACCCAACCAGCAATGTGAACACAAATTACTGTTGCTGATTATATATATATATAAAATTATGAGTGGCCAGTTTATTATGACCACGTGACGTTTGTAGGCTAATTAGCTATAATTTGGCGCTGAAGTTGCTAGAGGGCCAGACCATTATAAATAGGGAAGCGGGTTGTTTACCACGACAGTGGAAGTGATTTGTTTCTGAAGATACGGGGAAACAACGCGATGTAACAGCCTTTGAACGTGGGGTGATTGTTGGCGCTCGGAGCCATGGAGCGAGTATCAGCAAAACAGCAGAATTCATTAAATGTTCAAGAGCAGCTGCTGTTAAAGTGTTTAAAGACCGGACTGTCAGCCGAAAATCTGGGTCTGAACGTGAGAATTGTGGTCGTCAGCGACTAGTCAATGTTAGGGCAGAACGGGGGAGGGGCAAGACTGGTACAAGACAACAGAAGGGCAACAGTGCCGTGTCAGATTCCTCGCATCACCTTTCATCATCTCGTGAAGTCACGAGGCGGCCCAACGAAGTACTGATGGGGTGGTCATAATAATCTGGCCACTCATTGTATATAAATAAAAAAAATTGTGATAAGGGCATACCACATACGTCCTGTGTACTTTGATGAAGCTGTTTTTTGGACGTGAGTAGTACGCCCAGTGTCCACAGCTGGTCTTAGTTCTGGTGACTTTTACTAGGCATGTTTGGAAGTAAGGATTGTTTACTAAACAAGTGGGGTGCGCACCACCAACAAATGGACCACAGATGCAAGGGGCCACATGTCAGGTGAGTATATAGGAGTCGGGAATTGCAATACTTTGAGTTTTCTCAGGTTGCTGATATCACACCCAAGATGGCGGCACCCAGCCATAGTCTTAGGGCTTTTGGGTCTCTACACGAGGGTGGCTTTTACAGGTAAATATGCAGTAGATATGTTCAATGTACATATAATCCCATGGGAAGATTGATGTTGAAATGAAGAATCTGGCGACAGGGTCTCTCTAAAGAAGTAGCCAAATGCTTTTTCAATGTAACATTTTTAAAATGCCCTCTACATACTTCATAAAATGTATTTAATCACTGCGGTTGACAGTGGCACGTCTGCCCACCCAGGGTGACTATCTCTATATAAATATTTCAATGTATTTCTGTTCCATCTTCTTAGTAATTGTGAGTCATAGCTAAACATTGTGTGTTGTACTGGGTCCCCATGTCCGCTCTATACGTGCCGGAGGAGAGGACCGGTCCTCCTGGCATGCAAGGGTGTTGTTTTGTCTGAACGGTGACCGATAACAAAAATGCTGAAATTGATGTTTCAACACTTTTTCTTCTGAAGGATCACTTACCACATCCTCAGCATTTCGCAATTACTCCAATTGCTTTCTCCATAATTTAGGGCCCATCCCGTACCTTTTCATTTGTTTTGATGTGCAATGTGTCAAAGAAGAACTGTGGCCTTCTATTTAAACAAGAGCTGCATCTGCACTTACAGTTTTCTTTTAGTCTGCCTCCAAATTCCTACAAATATCCGTTGATCTAGCTCAGATGTTCCCATAATACAAGTTGTTCTTGCCAGTGAAGTCCCCCTAATGCAGCTTTCTGGGATGGGGTGGCAATGATGCTGCACTGCTCCTGAATTCAGAGCAGAGTTGTCATCCTCCATGTACGCTGTGCCTGCTTGCACCACAGTGGGAGGAGAAGGTATTACTGAAAACCCTCCCGCTGTCAGCTGCAGTGCCGGGAAAGGGGAGAGTGTGAGACACAAATGGAGGAGGATTCGGCTCAGTCACCAAAGACAAATAAAGTGTTGGCATTAGGGGCTTGTGCATTACATAGTAACAGGATTTGGAATTTATTTAGACTGCCACACAAGAACCTCTAGATGTCCTTTACTTCAGCTCATACACTCTGAATGGGCCCTTAAATAATGCACCCAAGGCCGTCTCCACCTTTTTCGCCGCCAGAGGCGGCCAAGAGAAAGGATCCAAGCTGTTGGCCGGGGCAGAGCAATTGGTGCTGTTAGTCGCCTGTGCTGCAGCCCGAGGCCGCCTCATTATGGTGGACACTCCGAATGCACCTTCTCTAATTTTGGCAAGGCAGCATAACAAAGATTTAGAAGCCGTTTAATTGAAGTATCTCAAGCAGACAATGTGGTGCTCTGGGATTAAGGCTTAAAGGAGAACTATCAGATGAGTGTTTTTTACTCACCTCATAGTTCTAGCCGACCTGTGACAAGGAGACTGTCACAGGTCGGCTCAGTAGATCGGGAAGTGAGCGAACAGATACCGGCGTTCCCTCACCTCTCGATCCCGTCACGGCGCTCTGCCATGACAGGGGAGGGGCTGGATTCCCCCCTCCGATCCGCCAGCGCTGACTGGCGGAACGGACGGGGGAGGGGGCGGGTACAGCTGGCTCTGCCTCTAGATAGGCAGAACCAGCTGTCAGTCACGTAGCTGGATGGATCCAGACATCGATGTCGGGATCCGCTCCAGCTGCGGCGTCTCAGTATACAGGGAGCTGTAGCTCGCGGTATACTGAGCTTAGGGTAACGGGAGGACGCTAGTTTGTGTCCTCCCGTTACCCTAAGGAGAACTATGGGGAAAAGCCCTGACCCCATAGTTCTCCTTTAAGGCTGGGTTCACACTTGGGCGTATTATAGGTGCGTTTTTTCAGCTCGTTTTCAGCTCGTTTTTTCGTTCAGTGAAACGCGCGTTCCACGCTCGTTTTTATACCTCCCTGGTGGTATGATTTTTTTTTCCCTTTATTTTCTCTATCTTTTTTATAAACTTTCAAACTTCCCGCCAGTTCCTCCCCCTTGCGACGCGGACGCTCGCAAGGGACGGAACCCGGAAGATGGCAGCGGCCGGAGGACACAGCGGGGATCACGGACAAGGTAAGACCTACGCTGTATTCCCGAGTGTGTCTCGGGGTTACCGCTTTGTTAACCCCGAGCCACTCTCAGGAATCACAATGGATACGCGCTGAAATACGCCCAGGTGGGAACCATGCCCATAGGAATTTATAGGATTTCACTTGCTGAGCGTTTTTCAGCGCTTCGATCAGCGCTGAAAAACGCCCAGGTGTGAACCCAGCCTTATAGAACATATGCCATTGCTGTTCAGGGTTCTTTAGAGATACAAGGAGAGGGTAACATTTCAGAGGCAGAGGGTAACATTTCTCTGTGTGTGCAGCTGACCCTATATTCCCTTTTATTATTCTGCTATCACGCTGGTACAAGGAGTGCAAAAAGCTTCCTTTATGGCCACCACGGCAACCACTATAAGAACATAACATCCTCCAATCTGACTTTACCGGATGTACAATTAGGGCAATGATCACATTCTCTGTGTAGATGTTACAATGTATCTCTCCTGGCATCAGTCACCTCACCATGCTGCCATTATTGGTCAAAGGTTCAGAGGAAGGAATTGTCACATCTAAGGAAAATAAAAAAAATTGACTGGAGTTCAGCTTTCAGTTTTAATAATGTTCCTCAAATAAGATCATTCGGGGAGAAGTTTCCTTATTTACTGAAACTATTTACAAACTTGAGGTTTGTTGTTAGCAATTACATTGCTGTTCAGTCAAGATGACAAAGTTGATAAGTTGCAGTGTTTATGTGTTTATCATCCGTGTTCAAGAATCTTCCGAGCTGAGTTATCTAAGCTGTGCACACCAGGGGTGCTGGACAGGAGAGGGACACACATTGTATCCTGAAAGAGAGAGAGCGAGAGAAGGAGAGAGAGAGAGCGCAAGAGAAAAGAAGAGGAGAGTGAGCGCGAGAGACAAGGCGAGAGAAGGAGAGAGAGAGAGCGCAAGAGAAAAGAAGAGGAGAGTGAGCGCGAGAGACAAGGCGAGAGAAGGAGAGAGAGAGAGCGCAAGAGAAAAGAAGAGGAGAGTGAGCGCGAGAGACAAGGCGAGAGAAGGAGAGAGAGAGATAGAGAAGAGGAGAGAGAGAGAGATAGAGAAGAGGAGAGAGAGAGAGAGAGAGAAGGGGAGAGAGAGAGCGCGCGAGAAGAAGAGGAGAGAGAGAGCGCGTGAGAGAAGGGGAGAGAGAGAGCGCGAGAGAAGAGAACGCGAGAGAAGAGGAGAGCGAGAGCGCGAGAGAAGAGGAGAGAGAGCGAGAGAGCGAGAGAAGAGGAGAGAGAGAGAGAAAAGAGAGAGCGATGGAAGAGGAGAGAGAGAGCGATGGAAGAGGAGAGAGAGAGCAATGGAAGAGGAGAGAGAGAGCAATGGAAGAGGAGAGAGAGCAGAGGAGAGAGAGAGAGAGCGAGAGAGAAGAGGAGAGAAGAGGAGAGAGAGAGCGAGAGAAGAGGAGAGAGAGCGCGCGATAAAAGAGGAGAGAGAGAAGAGGAGAGAGAGAAGAGGAGAGAGAGCAGAGGAGAGAGAGAGAGAGCGAGAGAGAAGAGGAGAGAAGAGGAGAGAGAGAGCGAGAGAAGAGGAGAGAGAGCGCGCGATAAAAGAGGAGAGAGAGAAGAGGAGAGAGAGAAGAGGAGAGAGAGCAGAGGAGAGAGAGCAGAGGAGAGAGAGCAGAGGAGAGAGAGAGCGAGAGAAGAGGCGAGAGAGAGCGAGAGAAGAGGAGAGAGAGAGAGCGAGAGAAGAGGAGAGAGAGCGCGAGAGAGGAGGATAGAGAAAGAGAGAGTGCGAGGGAGAGGAGAGAGAGAGAGAGAGAGAGAGAGAGAAAGAGGAGTTCTTGTCTCCACCCTCTCCTGTAATAAAGACCGCTCACTGCTGCCGCCTATCCTTGTGCAGGGTGACTAGTCTTGTCTCCACCCCCTCCTGTAGTTATCTGCAGGCAGCTTGGACTGGGAACCACCAGCTGGGCCTGTGATGGGCACCTCTACAGGGCGCGCAAAAGGGAGCTGTGCAAGCAATGCATATGGATGGAGCTCCGTCACAGCACAGCAGCCAGCACTGGTCCCCAGGCTGAGGATCAACTCCAGTTCTCGTAAGGTATGGAGACTGGGTGGATCTTTTGAATTGCACCCCAAACGCACCTCCCACCCCCAGTTCAATCGCTCGCACTGGAACGCACAATTGTAGAACGCTTCAAAAAGCGCAGCAAAACACTCTGCGCTGCATGTGCAGAAACGTATGCAGATCTGGTCCGGATTTGGTGTGAACAAGCCCGAACACTAAAACACACTGTCCCTCTCTCTCTATATATATATTTATATACACTCACTGGCCACTTCATTAGGTACACCTTGCTAATACCGGGTTTGACCCCCTTTTGTCTTCAGAACTGCTTTAATTCTTCCTGGCATTAATTCAACAAGGTGCTGGAAACATTCCTCAGAAACTTTGGATCATACTGACATGATAGCATCACACAGTTGCTGCAGATTTGTCGGCTGCACATCCATGATACGAAGCTTCACCAGCCTGAACCGGTGATACAAGGCAGGATGGATCTATGCTTTCATGTTGTTTACGCCAAACTCTGACCCGACCATCTGAATGCCGCAGCTGAAATCAAGACTCATCAGACGAGGCAACGGTTATCCAATCTTCGATTGTCCAATTTTGGTGAGCCTGTGCCAATTGTAGCCTCAGTTTCCTGTTCTTAGCTGGCAGGAGTGGCACACGGTGTGGTCTTCTATGGCTGCAGCAGATCTGATTCAAGGTTTGACGTGTTGTGCGTTCAGAGATGTTCTTCTGCACACCTCGGATGTAATGAGAGGTCATTTAGGTTACTGTTGCCTTTCTATCAGATTGAACCAGTCTGCCCATTCTCCTCTGACCTCTGACCTCAACAAGGTATTCTTGCCCAGAGAACTGACACTCACTGGATATTTTCTCTTTTTCGGACCATTCTCTGTAAACCCGAGAAATGGTTGTGTGTGAAAATCCCAACAGATCAGCAGTTGCTGAAATACTCAGACCAGCCCGTCTGGCACCAACAACCACATTGACACGTTCACAGTCACTTAAATCCCCTTTCTTCTCCATTCTTATGCTCGGTTTGAACTTCAGCAGATCATCTTGACCGTGTCTGCATGCCGAAATGTATTGAGTTACTGCCATGTGATTGGCTGATTAGATATTTGTGTTAACTAGCAGTTCAAGAGGTGTACCTAATAAAGTGGCCAGTGAGTGGATCGATAGATACGATAGAATGAAAAGATACCATAGAATGAAAAGATAGATAGATAGATAGATAGATAGATAGATAGTCACCAACAACCACATTGACACGTTCACAGTCACTTAAATCCCCTTTCTTCTCCATTCTTATGCTCGGTTTGAACTTCAGCAGATCATCTTGACCGTGTCTGCATGCCGAAATGTATTGAGTTACTGCCATGTGATTGGCTGATTAGATATTTGTGTTAACTAGCAGTTCAAGAGGTGTACCTAATAAAGTGGCCAGTGAGTGGATCGATAGATACGATAGAATGAAAAGATACCATAGAATGAAAAGATAGATAGATAGATAGATAGATAGATAGATAGATAGATAGATAGATAGATAGATAGATAGATAGATAGGTCAAAATGTCTCTGGTCCGTAGGGAATGTTTCGGGGTGAAAGCTGAACTGAATAAACAAACTTTTGCTCATATATCCATACACAATAAAATAAATAGTATTTTCAAGTTGGGAGGCTCAATAAATAAATAAATAAACAAGCAATAAAAACAATATGACTTATTTTTAGAATAAACATTTTGTTCTGTTGGAGTACAAGAGCCGGATAAAAAACATTTCAGTCAATGATTTCTCCAATCGCATCGTCCCCGACAATCATATCCTCCGCCGGCTTTCTGGGCTATTAGCCGTTCCAATGTAGAACACAAGAGCCTGCATAGTGATGGCAAAGTGATACGCGTCGTGACCACCTGAAGCTTTTTTGCCATGTATCTCCTCTTAGGTAATCTTAGGCTTATCGGGAAACACTTTGTATATAAAAATGTACGTCCGGTCAAAATAAAAATGTCAACAAAAAAAGGAAGAAGAAGATATTCAGTATATATTTGCAATGCCGGCAGATTCCCCCGTGTTGTTCCCTTTATAAATTAAAGTGACACTAAGCTCAGGAGTTAAACCTTAAAAATGCATTCAAATACCTTAAAAGGAGAACTATTGGGTTAGGTCTTTTCCCCATAGTTCTCCTTATGGTAACGGGAGGATACAAACTAGCGTCCTCCCGTCACCCTAAGCTCAGTATACCGCGAGCTGTAGCTCGCGGTATACTGAGACGCCGCAGCTGAAGCGTACAATTATGTCGGGATCCGCCCAGCTGCGTGAGTGACAGCTGGCTCTACATATCTAGAGGCAGAGCTAGCTGTACCGACCCCTCCCCCGTCCGTTCCGCCAGTCTGCGCTGGAGGATCGGAGCGGGGAGGGGGGAATCCAGTCCCTCCCCTGTCACGGCAGAGAGCCGTGATAGGATCGAGAGGTGAGCGAACGCCGGTATGTGTTCGCTCACCTCCCGATCTACTGAGCCGACCTGTGACAGTCTCATTGTCACAGATCGGCTAGAACTATGAGGTGAGTGAAAATCACTCACCCCATAGTTCTCTTTTAAGGCCCCTTTCACAGGGGCGGTCCGATAGGGTCACCGCTCCAAGCTCACTCCCGATATGGACTACAATCTCACTTTTAGTTTACCAATTTGTATTGAGATTGTAGTCCATCCCGGGAGCGAGCTTGGAGCGTTGACTTTACAACACACACAGGGACCATGGGGAACAGACGTAGCCCCCCTCCAGAAGGAAGGACAGTGTCAGAGATGATTGGAGGATCTACAGCCGAGTGATACACAAATAAGATACATTGTTGTGAATAGTGAAAAGATAAGTTCACCTTTTGCAAAAAATAATTTAATATTTGCATTCAAACCTGGAAAGCATGGCAATTGTGATCACTCGATCAGGGCTGCAGATACGGCATCCAGCCGTCCTCGCTCTAGGTAGAGCTGCCCATATCCCCGCATCTACCTAGAGCGAGGATGGCTGCTGGACGCTGTATGAGGTGATTTAATCCAGTTTGAAGTCCAGCTGTCCTCGCTCCACGCTCTATTCCCGCATCTACCTAGAGCGAGGATGGCTGGACGCTGTATGAGGCGATTGAATCCAGTTTGGAGTCCAGCCGTCCCGCCCATCTCTTCTAATTGAAACTCTGTACCGTGCTGAAGTCTGAGCTTTGCAGCCCTGATTGAGTGATCACAATTGCAATGCTTTCAAGTAGGGATGCACCGATACCGATACTAGTATCGCTGCCGATGCCGAGTATTTGGGCGAGTACTCGTACTCTCCCAAATGCTCCGATGCCTAGCCCATCACAGCCCACATAGTGACGAGAAGCATGGGGATGGCTTCCCTGCTAATCGAGAAGCCGGGTGGCGAGAATTTAAATGTTACCCAGTTTCCCAACTAATCAGGAAGCCAGGTGGCGAGTCATTACACGCCACCTGGCTTCCTGAATGGGACTTACGTTACTTGGTATCGGCGAGTACCGGAAAAAAAAATATCGGTACTCGTACTTAATACCAAAATACCGGTATTGGTGCATCCCTATCTTCCGGTCTTGAATACAAATATTAAACAAATGCATACTATTTTATTAATTATATATTAAATTATGCATTTCTTACATTTTTTGCAATAGGTGAACTTATCCTTTAAGGGACTTGAATGTCATTTTTTTAGATGTAGTTTCCTGAGTTTACTGTCCCTTTAAATCGAGCACGGATTGACTCGCTGCCCCCTCCAGTGCAGGTTGGGTGAAGGGTTGCCCTGATGCAAATGACAAACGTTGGAGTTCTGGAATTCTGATCGGTTTCTGATGTTGGTTACTGTTGCATAACTCAATAAACCGCCAAGAAACAGGAAGTCCCGACTCGTCAAACGAATCATAAAAGAAGCTCTTAGGTTTATGGAGCGCGCTTGTTTGCTCTGAGGATGTAGCATTACCTTGATTTTATTTACTGTTCCTTTACTGCGCTCGTCGCTTCTCTCAGTTCTCTAATCCAGGATCCACTCAGGTTACCGCAAACATTGATGTCACTGTCTGACCGCACAGCCCGGGCCCGTGGTCTAAACTGCTGAAGACAGATAAAGCAGCGGGATCAAGTCCCGAAACCCCCTGCGGCACAATGCGGAACGGTTTCATCTCTGCCACGAATTCGTACGTCTGCCTGCCAATGGCACGCTTCACACTTGGTAAAATGAAGCTTTTGAGAAAAACAGAGCAGCCGTGTTCCCGACTCTCACCGAGTGCACCGCGGACTGAGCGTGCTGTGCCTAATAGTTTAAAGCCCAAAGAATCAGCCAAACCCATTACATGTGCATCAAAAAGTTCAGCAGCCACAGCCTGAGTAGAAGAGCCTGTCTCCTGCCAGCATGCTGCAGAGAAGGGCCCTTGCTCTCTGTATGGAAGCAGAGGTCTTCCTGCAGAGTTCCAACACACCTCCTGATAGGTCAGACTCACAGCTCTGCAATCAGCAAGACTCATGCTCTCTGCTGATTGGAGAGCTCTAGCTTTGACTCAACATGGGATATGTCTGAGCTATTTCTGTCTATCCGGTCCTGAGATGTATACAACTCTGCCACACAGCACAGCCCTATCTGGCAGTTACATGTCTCTACCTCCTACAAGTTGTGACTGGACAGTGTAAGGAGAAGCAGAAGACGCATCTCTGACACTTACATGTATTCTCCAACTCCCCCTGCTTGTGACTGGACAATGATTGGAGAGGTGTTGTCAAGAAGCCCGTCGAAGCACTATGGGTGGTGTGCCGCAGGCATCTGCGCATGCGCATACTCAGGGTGTGACCCATAGAGCTAGCCTTGGGTGTGCGTCTCTGCGTGGATGTGCGCGAGGAGGCGCGCATGCACACAGGTACGCGCGCGCATCACAGATTCTGCCGCCAGACGGGCTATTTAAACTGTGCCTCCTGGATGTTTCAGTGCTGGATGATAGTCAGCTTTTGCAGCTAGTATCCAGCTTGTTGTTTCCACGTGTTATTGACCCGGCTATCCTGATTCCCCTGGCTGCAGGGAGATGAACGAGAAGTGAACGCCGGTATGTGTTCGCTCAATTCCCGATCTATTGAGCCGACGTGTGACAGTTTCATTGTCACACATGGGTTCGAACTATGAGGATGACTGATTTCTCACTCACCTCATAGTTCTCCTTTAATGCATTCTCTGCATTAGGGTAAAAATGGCCCAGCACCTATTTTTCTTGTGGATGAGCCATGCGGGGAGCAACGAGAAAATAGAAACTTTTAAAGAAAAAGAGCAACAGCCTCCAGCAAAGGATAATTAAAAAAAAAAAAAAGGCTTTATTATCACATTAATTATATATTAATGGATTACAAAGATTCATCAATTTGTGTCTTTTACATCTATTTGGAGTTCAGCTTTCATTTTTATTTTCGCTGTCAAAGTTGCTGAATTTCCTCCCAGGGAGTAGAATCCAGCACACTCCATGTCTGTGCAGAATAGTTCAATAAAACATCATTTAATGGGATTTTCATGTATTTCATCATTTTATGGAGAACGACAACATGACCTCTCCGATGAACAGAGAGGAACGTTATAGAGTTCGGGGCGCATCACGTTTTTAAACATTTTCATGCACGTGCATTAACGCGACGCACCCAGAGCGTGAACCGAGCCTTTAAAAACGAAAGTGCCTATTCTTCAATATTTATGCCAGACAAAAAGGTAAAAGAAAATTCCAAGGAAGCGAAGAAAACAAATCTTCCAAAAATAAAAATCAGCTATACAAACACTGCAATAAAAAAAAAGAAATAATTAAATACATAATATATATATATATTACATACTGGGGGGGAATTTATCATAGCAATTGCGAGTGTTTGAACTTGCACGGAATATATTTGCACCAGAGTTATGATGCGAGTGTAATGTTGTTGATAAATGAGATTTAATAGACTCCAGGAAAAAAGACTTGTAACTTCAGGCAAAAAGCTTCACTGTCGCATCTTGAAGAAGTGGTCATGGGGACTTCTTAAGTTGTGAGTGTTTTGTTAGGTGATGCTCCAGTTTCAGATAGCCCAGAACAAGGGCAGATGAAAACAGTTGCAAAAAAGGTGCAAGAGGCTAAAACTGTCACATTTGCTTTGATAAATTCCCCACACTATGTTGCCAAAAGTATTGGGACCCCCCTCCAAATCATTGGATTCAGGTGTTCCAATCACCTGCATGGTCACAGGTGTATACAATCACGCACCTCGGCATGCAGACGCTTCTACAAACATTTGTGAAAGAATGGGTCGCTCTCAGGAGCTCAGTGAATGCAAGTGTGATGCCGTGATAGGTTGTCACCTGTGCAATAAGTCCACCCGTGACATTTCCTGGCTACTAAATACCCAGCGGTCACCTGTTACTGGTATTATAACAAAGTGGAAGCAACTGGGAACAACAGCAACTCAGCCACGAAGTGGAAGGCCACGTCACATGACAGAGCGGGATCAGCGCATGCTGAAGTGCACAGCGCACAGAAGTCGCCAACTGTCTGCAGAGTCAATAGCTACAGACCTCCAAACTTCGTGTGGCCTTCAGATTGGCACAACAACAGTGCGTAGAGAGCTTCATGGAATGGGTTTCCATGGCCGAGCAGCTGCATCCAAGCCTTACATCACCAAGTGCAATGCAAAGCGTGGGTTATATATATACACACACATACACTGTATATGCGTTGTCTGATGCGCTTCGTAGGGCTGATTAATGTTGCCATTTAAGATCTGCGATTCAATTCCATGGTGCTGCGTGTAATTAGCGAGTGGAGATGATAAAATAAGTCGGTCCTCTGATATTAGATGTGCCGCACGTTCCCAGGAAAAGCACTTCATAAATTATGACAATTGGCGCGGCTCCTGAATGACATCAGCGCCGACTGAGAGGCTACGAGACGCAATCCGTCTTCCTCGCAGATCACACAAAGCCCGAAATAAACAGAAGACCGACCGAGAGACAGAAATAACCGAGAGGAAGTGAAAACGTTTCAGCGCGGATAAACGAGACATTTATTCTCTTTCATATAAATCATGATGGCCGTCAGTTCCGTTCTCTCATACACTGAGCTAGAAGTTCTGTGTGCCTCTAAAATACTGACTGAGGAATCTCCGTGTGCCTCCGGCCTACCCTGCAGTCTTCTATCTGACCTTCCTTTCAGTCTTCTACCTGACCTCCGTCCTTCCCTTCAGTCTTCTACCTGACCTCCGTCCTTCCTTTCAGTCTTCTATCTGACCTCCGTCCTTCCCTTCAGTCTTCTATCTGATCTCCGTCCTCCCCTGCAGTCTTCTATCTGACCTCCGTCCTCCCCTTCAGTCTTCTATCTGATCTCCGTCCTCCCCTGCAGTCTTCTTTCTGACCTCCGTCCTCCCCTGCAGTCTTCTTTCTGACCTCCGTCCTCCCCTGCAGTCTTCTTTCTGACCTCCGGCCTCCCCTTCAGTCTTGCACTGTCATACCGGCTCCTCTCCTGGACTGAGCTGGCTTCCTCTGCTATCACTGCACACCGGGCGCTTCTCACAATGTGCATTAGAAGCTGCAGAAAGTCAGATAGAGCTCCGCCTCATTTCTTGGCTGGAGGACGTCCAGCATTATCTAGTCTTTCCTCCCTAGTCTTACTGTCCCTGTCCCCGCCCCTCTCATTCATTGGCTGTCTGTTCTTTCAATCATGGAGGCTCAGCGTCACATGCGGGTGTTACCTAGTACAGTGTTTAGGGGAACAGAGTCTGCCTGAGAATGGCCAATCCTCCATTTACAAATCAAGCTGGCTTGCATCAGGTCTGAGGGATCTACTGAGGCAGGGTGTTGTGATGTTTCCAGGAAGCGACCTACAGCCTCAGTCAGCCCCTCCCACCAGCCATGATCTGCATGCATTGCATAGAGAAAAACCAAGACCCAATCGCTGGGTCTAAAATGAACTATGTAACGAAAACGGAAAGGTTTTATTAAAGGATAATGTCATTAGTACGTTGATAAAGAGATAAACAAGGCGAGGTATAAGCAGATTACACGTCAGCTTTCATTATCATGAGTTCCCCTTTTGACAACCCTTCACTGTACAGATAAGAACATCTGTATGTACAGAACATTTAGGCGTGTGGGGTTATGCACAGTGCAGCTCAACTCAGCTTCAGGAAAAAACGGAGAAGAATGCTTGAATTCCATATATTTAATTTGCTTGCATAGAAGGCACATTGGACTCTCCCCCCTCAGATCCTCCCCAATACAAACATTGGATTTAACCCCCAGGACACAGTTTGGACTCTCCCCGGTGAGATCCCCACCCCCAGCACACACTGACCTCTCACTTGTAAGATCCCACCTCCAGCACACACTGACCTCTCACTTGTAAGATCCCACCTCCAGCACACACTGACCTCTCACTTGTAAGATCCCACCTCCAGCACACACTGACCTCTCACTTGTAAGATCCCACCTCCAGCACACACTGACCTCTCACTTGTAAGATCCCACCTCCAGCACACACTGACCTCTCACTTGTAAGATCCCACCTCCAGCACACACTGACCTCTCACTTGTAAGATCCCACCTCCAGCACACACTGACCTCTCACTTGTAAGATCCCACCTCCAGCACACACTGACCTCTCACTTGTAAGATCCCACCTCCAGCACACACTGACCTCTCACTTGTAAGATCCCACCTCCAGCACACACTGACCTCTCACTTGTAAGATCCCACCTCCAGCACACACTGACCTCTCACTTGTAAGATCCCACCTCCAGCACACACTGACCTCTCACTTGTAAGATCCCACCTCCAGCACACACTGACCTCTCACTTGTAAGATCCCACCTCCAGCACACACTGACCTCTCACTTGTAAGATCCCACCTCCAGCACACACTGACCTCTCACTTGTAAGATCCCACCTCCAGCACACACTGACCTCTCACTTGTAAGATCCCACCTCCAGCACACACTGACCTCTCACTTGTAAGATCCCACCTCCAGCACACACTGACCTCTCACTTGTAAGATCCCACCTCCAGCACACACTGACCTCTCACTTGTAAGATCCCACCTCCAGCACACACTGACCTCTCACTTGTAAGATCCCACCTCCAGCACACACTGACCTCTCACTTGTAAGATCCCACCTCCAGCACACACTGACCTCTCACTTGTAAGATCCCACCTCCAGCACACACTGACCTCTCACTTGTAAGATCCCACCTCCAGCACACACTGACCTCTCACTTGTAAGATCCCACCTCCAGCACACACTGACCTCTCACTTGTAAGATCCCACCTCCAGCACACACTGACCTCTCACTTGTAAGATCCCACCTCCAGCACACACTGACCTCTCACTTGTAAGATCCCACCTCCAGCACACACTGACCTCTCACTTGTAAGATCCCACCTCCAGCACACACTGACCTCTCACTTGTAAGATCCCACCTCCAGCACACACTGACCTCTCACTTGTAAGATCCCACCTCCAGCACACACTGACCTCTCACTTGTAAGATCCCACCTCCAGCACACACTGACCTCTCACTTGTAAGATCCCACCTCCAGCACACACTGACCTCTCACTTGTAAGATCCCACCTCCAGCACACACTGACCTCTCACTTGTAAGATCCCACCTCCAGCACACACTGACCTCTCACTTGTAAGATCCCACCTCCAGCACACACTGACCTCTCACTTGTAAGATCCCACCTCCAGCACACACTGACCTCTCACTTGTAAGATCCCACCTCCAGCACACACTGACCTCTCACTTGTAAGATCCCACCTCCAGCACACACTGACCTCTCACTTGTAAGATCCCACCTCCAGCACACACTGACCTCTCACTTGTAAGATCCCACCTCCAGCACACACTGACCTCTCACTTGTAAGATCCCACCTCCAGCACACACTGACCTCTCACTTGTAAGATCCCACCTCCAGCACACACTGACCTCTCACTTGTAAGATCCCACCTCCAGCACACACTGACCTCTCCCCTGTGAGATCCCACCCCCAGCACACACTAACCTCTCCCCTGTAAGATCCCACCCCCAGCACACACTGACCTCTCCCCTGCAAGATCCCACCCCAAACACACGTTGACCTCACCACTGTGGACCCCTGCCCCAAGCAAACACTGACCTCTCCCCTGGAAGATCCCACCCCTGGCACACACTTACCTCTCCCCTGTGCGATTCAAACCCAGCTCCCCAACACCTACCATCAACACACACATCTCATTTTCCGATGTCCATATCGGTAGTGAGTGACCCTTCAAATATACAAAGCTCACTAGCCAGCCAGCACTGTATGAGCATTTGCACCTATTAATATCTAATATGAAACATGCACATGTGCAGAATTAGGACCTGCACTGACTTATGAATGGGCACACATCTGCCAATATACGGGATCTGTGTTTTAATGGATGCATTAAGCTCTTTATATGAAGCTGTCCTTGAAATTAATTGATACTATCCCGATTTATATATAGCATTCCATACCAAGGGAGTAACCAAAACCTGCAGCATCCTTTCATCTGCCCAGAATGAGTCAAGTGTTCTTGCTGATGGGGTATTACGGACTGCAGACAGCGATGAGTGATCCTCTAACGCATCACACAAAGTTCACGGCGTGACTCAGACGGAAATAAGTCCCTTCTCTCCGCATCACAGATATCAATAATATCCCCCTACACCATTATAGGAGGGCGCCCTGATTCCCATGGTGAGCTGGTGACTCAGCCAACCATCATCCATTATCTGTGCAGAGTTAGCACCATTACCGCCGAGCACTGCGCATCCTTCTCCAAATCTTTACAAGTCGGTTCTGTTTATTGATGCCTCAGCCAAGTGAGCAGGGCAGCTCCGCAGAGAACGCTCTTTCTGCTGTGACTTGACCCAGAAAATAAACAAAACGCATGGTTTTAGGACATTTGGAGGGGGGGCGGGGAGGGGGTTAGTCAGTAATGGCTTTTTCTTTGGTGGTGCATTGTGGTGTCAAAATCAAGTTTTAAAGGAAATAAAGGCCATAGCATCCTTCAGTTATGGCATCCTTAAAAACTATGCAAAATCTCGAGGCACCCCAGTCTAAAATGTAAAAAACTTAGGTGTAAAGATGTAAAAAATGATGTGCGATTCCTCCAAATACATATCAACCCTTATTTGAGATGCGGATCTGGTATGGATGTTAAGGGAGGACCTCATGCAAAAACTAAAAGAGAGTGGAGTTCCTCCCACACATCAGAGTCCCCCTTTATAGGGGAGAGGTCAGTGTGTGCTGGGGGTGGGATCTCACAGGGGAGAGGTCAGTGTGTGCTGGGGGTAGGATCTCACAGGGAGAGGACAGTGTGTGCTGGGATCTCACAGGGGAGCGGTCAGTGTGTGCTGGGGGTGGGATCTCACAGGGGAGAGGTCAGTGTGTGCTGGGGGTGGGATCTCACAGGGGATTGGTCAGTTTGTGCTGGGGGTGGGGATCTTACAGGGGAGAGGTCAGTGTGTGCTGGGGGTAGGATCTCACAGGGGAGAGGTCAGAATCTTTTCACATCAGAGTCCTCCTTTACATTAGGAACCCCCTTCACATTAGTAAAACAGAAAAAAATGGTCACTAGCACTCCAAGTTTTCATCAAAGCGAAATCCTTTGATACATTCTTGCAGGTCATATCACCATGCGTGGCAACGTTTCGGAACCTGTCCTGTCCCTTCATCAGGTAAACAAAAGTGAAACAAAAAACTTCACAATTTTGTTTTGCAAAAAACCTGGAGTGCTGGTGACCATTTTTTTCTGTTTTGCAAATATTTGGCGGCGCCATCCGCGGCCACTTCCGCACCCCCCACACACATTATATGGGGCTTCTCGGTCAGGAGTGCGGTGGGACTTTCGAATTAGCCCATCACATTAGGAACCCTCTTCCCTTCATCCCCGTACTTCACGGAGGCAAACTTCCATCCTTTTCTGAATGGATCCTGCCCTCCCTGAATTGGCGTCATTCGTTTCTATGGGCCCGTCTGCACCACAGAAAGGCGTGATGCAGAGTGAGAATTTCAGGGAACCCCTGAGGAAGCCAGAAGGCACCCTGGTTGACAAAGGCTGGCCTAGGGTGATCACATTTTTAGGAGGCAACAAGCTCCGTTTTGTTCCTATGTTCTCTTTTTACTCATCGTGTTCTTGTAGTTCTGAAGGGCTGAAACCGCAAAGCTAAACAATGATACAAGACAACGGCCTGAAGGAAGGTAGCACATCAAGTTGAAGATGATTTAAAACCGGTTCAGAGACTAGGATGTACTTTGTATGTTCTAGAGTCCTCCCACGCCAGGTACAAGCACTCAGGTGCAGCTGTCAGGATGTGCTGTCAGTTTGACAGCCGAGCTCCCGATATGCTGTCAGCAGTTGCTTCAATTTTGGATGTAAGAGGAGTTATAGTGTCAGCAGTTGTTAGAATGTAAACAAAAATAGATACTTTGTAGCCGGCGGCAGCCGCCAAGAGCATTACATTGCATTAGCATCAATTCAGGAAGCGTTACACCAGCGTTTCTCAAATTTCTTTCAGTCATGGAACCCTATAAAAGGTCAAAATCTCAAGGGAGCTTAGTCTAAAACATGTAAAGCAACATGTGGCCCCTCCAAAATACATACTTATATGGGGGTCTGTTATGGATTTTAAGTGGAGACCCTTTGCAAAAACACAAAATATGGGGTTCACTTGCAAATCAAAAGGCAACCTTCACCTCAAAGACCCCCATCAGAATGCCTCCTTCACTTCAGAATCCTGCCTTTCACCTCAGAGCCCCCCCCTTAAGGTCAGGAGCCCACTTCATATGAGAGCCTCCCTCCTTCACATCAGGAGCTCCCCATTTCACATTAGAGTCCCCATTGACATCAGGAGCAACCTTTATATCAAAGCCCCCCCACCCCCTACCATCAGGAGCCCCTTTTTACATCAGAGTCCCCTGTTCAAATGAGACCTTCCTTAGCTAGGTTTTTTTTAAATTATTTTTTCTTTTTTCTAATAATTTTTTTTACATTTGGATATTTCCAGCATCTTCAGCAATGTCAGCAAATTTAGATTTTCAGCAAATTTGGATTTTCTAAGAGCTTCAACAGGAGAAAGGAGCAGAAAGGTATCAGTTGCGGAGGGGATGAGCTAACCAGCAACTTGACTGACAATTCTACTTAGCACTCACTTTCAGAAAGCTCATTAGAACAACCTTTATCAGCATCTACAAGAGAGAAGCAGGTAAGAGTCTGCAGAGACATTTGACACGATCCATATGACTCACAGACAGGGCGGGATTTACTCTCTCTGCTGCCCCAATGCCAGGTTCCTCAATGCGCCCCTCTGTGTGCAGGCTGCATACAAGCGATCATGGCGACATCTCGGAGATCACTGGTACAAAACAAGCGGCGGCTTCCCCCGCTATACATTTAGCCCTGCTTGCCCAAAGCCGGGCTAAATGTAGAAAACAACTACCCGCCCGGCGCCTGGAACTGCATGTCCCGGGCGTCGGGAGATAGGAATTCCACATCCCTGCTGCCCCTCTACTCTCTGCTGCCCCGAGGCCGGGCCTTGTGGGAAATCCGGCCCTACTCACAGAGAGATTTCACATAAATCGAGAAATATACTCTTGTATCTGATGGATTGTGAAGAATTCAGTGCTGTTACTTTAAAATATAAAGAGTGAATGATAAAATGTTGCAGCGGAGAGTCCCAAGTGATGGATCGCTGTAATTGTGGAATCCCATTGGTTCTATAAGCGGCAGGCATTGTCTGATTGTCCTGGCTGAGAGATATTGATTTTATATCATCGCTTTGTGTGCTCACCAGTTATGGAACAACAGAATGCAAAGCCCTAGAATGGCCTGACAATCACCAGATGAACAAATAATATTTATTTAATGTGTCCTTAATCTGAAAATCCATGTATAGGTGTTTATTGTTATTTAGCTATTGAGAGGTCATTCCAAGCACATTGCTGGAGAGTGAATCAGACTAGTGATATTTGCTTGGCTATTATATGATGTTATGCTCATTGCATTTTGCTTTCACTTCTGTATCCCTCCCAGGATGGGTCTTGAAGGGTCAGTTCACCCAAAACAAATATTGCCGTGTCTGATAGATGCTGGAGAGTTAAACCAGCTCATAGCTGCTTTGTGACCTCTATTGGAGAGATCCCTGTGCCGAGTTCCCGGGTCTGCACACCTGCTGTACTGATTAGGAGGGGTTCCCACAATCCCTGTGCTGGGTTCCTGGGTCTGCACATCTGCTTTGCCTATTATGAGGCGTTCCCACCATATCTATGCTGAGTTCCCTGGTCTGCATGCCTGCTGTGCTCATTATGAGGTGCTCCCACCATTCCTGTGATGAGTTCCTGGGTCTGTACACCTGTTGTGCCCACTATGAGGGGTTCCCACCATCCTTGTGCGGAGTTCCCGGGTCTGTACACCTGCTGTGCCCACTATGAGGGGCTCCCACCATCCTTCTGCGGAGTTCCTGGGTCTGTACACCTGCTGTGCCCATTATGATGGGTTCATACCATCCATGTGCTGAGGTCTGTACACCTGCTGTGCCCATTATGATGGGTTTCCCCACCATCCCTGTGCAGAGTTACTGGGTCTGTACACCTGCTGTGCCCATTATGAGGCACTCCTACCATCCCTGTGCTGTATTGCCAGGTCTGTACACCAGCTCTTCACATTAATGAGGGGTTCCCACCATCCCTTCTGTATTTTATATCTATTATATATGGAGAATGTAAGAGGAGGGCCTGAAACACACACAAGGTAGGCAGTGGCAACCAAAACTCAGGTGGAAAAGAACAGAGTTGGGATTTATAACAGGGAGGTCTCAGTGTTGGACTATCAAAGATATATAAGAAGCCAGACATCATCTCCACCCAAATGTAATGGCAAGCCAATCTTGTTTTTTAGTTTTAGCTCAATCCAAGAGGTGCTGAGACTTGAATTCTCATGAATTCAGTGTTGCAGAGTAAACAACAGGATTCATTAAGCTCAAAAGAATGCCACTGCCCATACACACCCATGACAGTGTCCAGATCTGGCAATTAGCCCCTCAGGCCCCATCAAGGTCACATGGGGAGGACAAATGCTCCCCCTATATCCAGAAGCCCTGCTCTGCTAGATCAATGGAGCAAAGGACTCCAAAGAAGTGGCGAACCAGCGAGGGTGCATTGATGAGTGAGTCCACCTTGCTGGAGGGGGTGAACTATCAGGAGACACTATCACTTTTCCCTGGATGAGCAGGTGATAATGTTTTAAGGGCCATTGACACCTATGCTTGAACATTGCAGTGTGAAAGGTATCGAATACTCATAGGTGTAAATGGGCATTTATGGTTTCCCTCACATAGATGTAAACCAGCCACATAGGAATAAAACATGTGCTCAACAAAACTCAATACAAACACACAAAGATGTGGATCACTATATGGCCCTAGCAGCAAAAAGCTCAACCTGCAAGCATTGCATATCCAAAAATATAACATACTGCTCCAAATGGCTGCCAGTGATACTTTTTTAATTTTCACAGTTACATTTACAGGACATGCTTTTGGGGTCTCCAGCAGTACTGATACACCCAAAATAAATGCATCTGTTATGACACATAGAGAATAAGCCTATATGGGACTTTTCCTCTACAATGCAAGGGGGAGGCTGGTCAGGTTAACATCATGATCCCGGTCTGTACTGTGCTGGCTGATCTCATTATCAGTAGATTGGACAATGTCTGTCCCACCAAAGGGTTAAAGATCTAGAAGAATTGTATGTTAATGAGGGGAAGCTCAGTCCGTCTTTTGTCTTTTATGGGGACAGACAGTTTCTTGCCACTTAAAAATTGAAAGAGAAGCTTGCAAAGGTTCCGGCTACACAGATAAATCTAAAAGATAAGAAACATTTTTTAAAGAATTTGTTTTTATTATGCTGTGTGAGGGGGAACACATAACATATATAGAGAGGGGTTTTCTCAAATTTGACTGGAAATACACTTTAACATGGGATAGTGAATCTTTTTAACACATACAGCTTTTATTATGATTCTTTCGAAAGATTGACACTCACCGGCCACTTTATTCGTTTCACCTGTTCAACTGCTCATTAACATGAATATCTAGTCAGCCAATCACACAGTGGCAACTCAATGCATGTAGGCATGTAGACATGGTCAAGATCATCTGCTGAAGTCCAAACCGAGCATCAGAATGGAGAGGAAAAGTGATTTAGGTGACTGAACGTGGTGTGGTTGTTGGTGCCAGATGGGCTGGTCTGAGTATTTCAGAATCTGCTTATCTACTGGGATTTTCATACACAACCATCTCTCTGGTTTACAGAGAATGGCCTGAAAAAGAGAAAATATCCAGTGAGCGGCAGTTGTGTCGAGGAAAATGCTTTGTTGATGTCAGAGGTCAGAGGAGAATGGGCAGACTGGTTCAAGCTGATAGAAAGGCAACAGTAACTCCAACAGCCTCTCATTACATCCGAGGCGTGCAGAAGAACATCTCTGAACACACAACACGTCCAACCTTGAATCAGATGGGCTACAGCAGCAGAAGACCACACCGGGTGCCACTCCTGTCAGCTACGATTGAGAAATTGAGCCTACAATTCACAAGAGCTCACCAAAATTATATAGAAGATTGGAAAAATGTTGCCTGGTCTGATGAGTCTCTAGTTCTGGTGCAACATTCGGATGGGTCAAAATTTGGAGTAAACAACATGAAAGCATGGATCCATTCCACATTGTATGAACGGTTCAGGCTGGTGGTGGGGGTGTAATGGTGTGGGAGATATTTTCCTGGCACACTTCCTGGGCCTTTTAGTAGCAATTGAGCATTGTAGGTAATATCTACCCGAGTATTGTTACTGACCATGTCCATCCCTTTATGACCACAGTGCACTCATCTTCCGATGACTACTTCTAGCCGGTTAATGCGCCGTGTCACAAAAGCTAAAATCATCTCAAACTGGTTTCTTGAGCATAATAATGGGTTCACTGAACTCAAATGGCCTTCATAGTCACCAGATCTCAATCCAATAGAGCACCCTCGGGATGTGGTGGAACGGGAGAGTCCCATCATGGATGTTGAAGAAACTGCGTCATGCTATCATGTTAACATGGACCAAACTCTCTAAGGAATGTTTCCAGCACCTTGTTGAATCTATGCCATAAAGAACAAAGGAGGTTCTGAAGGCAAAAGGGGGGTCCAACCTGGTACTAGCAAAGTGTACCTAATAAAAGTGGCCAATGAGTGTAAGTAATAATGATACATTATCTCATGTTATACATACAAGGTCCCTCAGATGTCCCACATTGGCCTTTTATGTTTCTATACGATTTTAACCCCTTCGTGACGGGAAACGTACACTGTACGTCCAGCCACAAAGGGACCAAATGACTCGTCACGTACACTGTACGTGACGAGTTATTTGCTGCACTAGAAGGCTGCTAACCGCTGAGAATCAGCGGTTACCTTTCAGTAATAGATGTCTAACTATCTAGAGATCCATTACTGAAAGGGTTAACCTTTTTCAGACACCCGATACCTTAATATCGGGTGTCTGAGAGTCAAAGCAAAGCAGAGACACATGTCGGCTTTTGCCGGCATTCTGACAGCTCGTATAGATCGAGAGATATCTCTCTCATGCTATACTGGCTTTTTTTTTTTTTATCTTTTGACTTTCAAGAATAGATACAAAATGTTATGTATTAGACACATAATGTATCTATTCTTGAAAGTAGAATGTTTAAGTTTTCTGAAACATTCACTGACAGCTGAATCCTGAACTGCTGCAGGATCAGTGTCACTAACTTATTATCGGCTGTTCTGAAGTTTGAAGCAGCCTGATAATAAAAAAAATGTATTAATTTATCAAGCAGTAATAGTGAGATTAATTCACAATGACTGCCTGATATAATTAAATAAATAAAATTTGTCAGTATAAAAAAAGTGAAAAGTGTAAATAAATTAAAAAAAATAGTGAAAAGTGTAAAAAAATTAAAAATAAGGGACAAATAAATGAATGTATGTATTGCATTTTTTTTTAGCTGTGCTGGTTTTGTTAAAAAAAATACTACAAATCAAAACTGGGAAAAAAAGTTTTTTTTCACGTTTTTTCCTCTTTTTTTAATTTGTATTTGTGCTAAGTGAGGCGTTAGACACACATATGTGATATAAATATATAGCCCTATCTGTCCTCTAAAAAACAATATATAATATGTGTGGGTGCACTTTGTAAGAAAGTATATTACTGACGTGGAAGAATCACACAGCAAAAATGTCAAAAGTGTGTCAGTCATTTACGAACAGAAACCAAAAACAAGCTCAGTCATGAAGGGGTTAATAGCTCCCTATAGTGGGGAATAACCTTCCCAGATATCAAACTTTATGAATTATTAGTTGCATGCGTTTTCTACATCCTGGAAACAAATTTTAGGCAACCTGCCCTAACAACAGCACAAACATCAACACACACACATAAGAAACAATTAACATTCTAACTATCTCGCTTATTCAAGAGATTACCGACTTGATTAGGGCATAAAGCAATTACCTTCCTTATTACATTGCTTATTTAAGAGATTACGGGTTTGATAAAGTTACAAAAGACTCGAACCGCTTGCTACGTCGAATACACAAGAGATTAGGCTTCTTTAGAAGGGCCCATAACAAATAAATGATAAAGAAAAAAAAAAATTATGTTCTCAGCTGCCGGCAGGAAAAAAAAGCTTTCTTGGAATAAAATTCTTAACTATTTTTAGGAAATTCCTCAAGAGATTAATTCTCCGGCTAAAATGTTCTTTGTAAAGTTTTGAAAATAACCTTAATGCGCGGACGGTGGCTGGGCTCCAGGCGCTCATTGTAATTCCCTCGCTGTAACATTCCGTTTGCACTTTGTATTTTTATTGCCAGCAGGAAAAAAAAAAATGTTCCCATCGGCGGCATAAAGGTACGAATTAAACTGACCGTGAGTAGGAGTCCCGAACAATGAGAACGGGATTACAGGCTTGATTCAGCTCCGGACCAAAAGGGAAAACACCGGCGGATGGAGTGAATTGCACCCAGCGGTCTTCATATAACTCCTTACAAATGGCCGTATAATCTTTTTTTGCCGATGAAACATGTAAAAGCATTTTCTTTCATAATGATCCGTCTGACGCGGCTAGGGTTGCCACCTTTTCTTCAAGTAAAACCCGAACACTCAACTCAACGCAATTTTGTTTCTTTGGAGAATATTGAGGAGAGAGCGGGGAGAGGCAGCCAGGAGAAAGAGCAAGAAGAGACAGCCAGGGGTGGGAGTAAGGAGACTGTCTATAAGGGACTACAGCAATACAAAATAATATGAAGCTACATACTCTGTGTTGTTCTGGGTTGGCGCCTGATGGCCTGTGCGGGCTCTCAGGTGGATCTCCGGGCTCTCAGCTGGGCTGTGCAACTCCCAGCTGGGCTGTCTGGGCTATGGAGTCTCACCAGCAGTCTTCAGGCGGGCAACACCGTGTCAGGGAGCCGGAGGCGAAGGCAATGACAGATGCGGCTGCCAAGGTTCTCTGCCCCTCTCTTATAATAAAGACCGGTCACTGCTGTGCTCTCTCCTTGTGCAGGGTCCCTGGTCTTGTCTCCGCCCACTCCTGTAATAAAGACCGCTCACCGCTGCTCTCTCTTCATGTGTAGGTTGACAGGTCATGTCTTCCTGTATCTGATCTTCTCTCCATTACTGACTTACCATGCCTTGTTCTGCACTGTTTCTGTATGGAGGCAGTCATCTTGGTAGAGGCAGGGCTTTGCTACATCATGCCAGAGCCTCAAGCAAGGAGAATAGTGGGTAGCACTGCAGTCACATCACCAAATCTCACCCCATGCCTCTTTAGACTACCAGGCTTGGAAACAGGGAGATCCTTCTACTGCAGGTCCTCTGGTTATGCAAGGTTCTCAGGTACAGCTTCCTCTCCAGCATAGAGATTAGTGAGCAGCACAGTAGTCACATCACCAAATCTCACCCTAGATCTCCTTAGACTACCAGGCTTGGAAGCAGGGAGATCCTTGCACTGCAGGTCCTCAGGTACAGCTTCCTCAAGAATAATGAGCACTACTATAGTGACATCACCAAGTCTCATCTCTTCTTAGACTACCAGACTTGGAAGCCAGGAGATCCTTGTCCTTCAGGTCCTCAAGTACAGCTTTCATTCTAGCAAGGAGAACATTGAGCAGCACAGCAGCCACATCACCAAATCTCACCCCAAATCTCAGACTACCAGGCTTGGAAGCAGGGAGATCCTTGCACTGCAGGTCTTCAGGATCAGCTTGCTCTCCAGCATGGAGAACATTGAGCAGCACAGCAGTCGCATCACCAAATCTCACCCCAAATCTCCTGAGACTAGCAGTCAGAGGCAGCAGTGCTTTAGACGATCTCTGACTGCAGCTATACAGTATACAAATACGAGGCACAGAACAGGAGTGCCTAGGTAGCCTCACACAGCAGGAAGTACACGGATATTGTTCAGGAGGAATTCTAGACTCCATGTACTGCTTAGACACAATTAATATTTCTAGATATTCCCTATAGCATATCAAATCTTCGCCTTTGAAGAGTTCAGCCGCTCTTTAAAGGAGAACTATGGGGTCAGGGCTTTTCCCCATAGTTCTTCTTAGGGTAACGGGAGGACACAAACTAGCGTCCTCCCGTTACCCTAAGCTCAGTATACCGCGAGCTACAGCTTTTGGTATACTGAGACGTCGCAGCCGGAGCGGATCCCGACATCGATGTCGAGATCCGCCCAGCTGCGTGAGGGACAGCTGGCTCTGCCTATCTAGAGGCAGAGCCAGCTGTACCCACCCCCTCCCCCGTCCGGTCCGCCAGGCGGATCGGAGCTTGGAGGGGGGGGATCTAGCCCCTCCACTGTCACGGCAGAGAGCCGTGACAGGATCGAGAGGTGAGCGAACGCTGGTATATGTTCGCTCACCTCCCGATCTACTGAGCCGACCTGTGACAGTCTCATTGTCACAGGTCGGCTAGAACTATGAGGTGAGTGAAAAGCCTCATAGTTCTCCTTTAAGTTTCAGAGTAAATCCTCCATGTGATTTTCACACAACGCTTTGTTTTGACATAAAAAGAGAGAGAGAGAGCTCTCAGCTGCAGAGAAGTACAGCGGCACATTGATTCCCTCTGCCCTGTACAGATAACGAGGATCCCCATCGCCGAAGTAGGTAGTTTCATTGTTAAACATTAATCCGCAGCAGACTGCTTCGCCGCGGTTCAGTGCGATGTGTACCGACAACAATATCTGCTATCCAGGTTAACAGCCAGAGGTCACGTTTGTTGCAGTTTTTAATTATATCTGACGGCTCTCGCTTTTATTCCGCGCTCAGTACAAAACGGCACGCGGCGGGCAACTTATTAAGAATGTGTGTCGGGACATAATTGGCAGAATGAGCTAATTCTACTCAAAACATCTGTGGCAGTCGATGGGGGTTTTAACCTTTCTCTACTGTATCCAAAATTAAATTTTGCCCTTGGTTACTTTATTCCCCTTGGTCCCTTTAAAAGGGAACGTACGGTGGTGAAAATATGTTTTTCTTCCTTTTGATCAGATCATTATAAAATACAGAATACTATGCCCCATCTGCCACATGTAGCCAGTGGCTGGCGAGCTCTATACAAGAGCAGCAGTATTAAGATAACAGCTGCAAACCGTGAAATTGACCGGAAGAGCAGGGGAGATCAGATCGCAGAGACTGCAAATGACTCCGCCCCCCGTCTCCTAACAGAAATGGAGCTGTCTGGCATCAGCTGGCTATAACTATTAAAATGTATGATGGCCAGGCATAGGACTATTCCTCATTTTACTGTGCATTCCTAGATCTGCACTCCCCATTTTAAGAGGTTTAACCCTTTCGCTGCCAGATACGTTTTTCAATATTTTATTTAAAGTGTTAAAATACACATTTTAGACCTGAAGGTTACTTATATTATTTCCCATAAGTAGAGACCCCGTAAAATAAAACGGTGACAGTTGCAATTTTCTTAAGTCACGTGATTGTCACGATCTGGGATCGGGCTCAGAGTCCAGTAGCTGAAACAGCAGGCAAATTTGTGGTATAACAGGCCGGGTTTGGTACACAAGCAGACGGTAGTAGTATAGGAGCAGGCAGAAGCGTAGTCAGCGAACAAGCCGAGGTCAGGAGCCAAAAGGTATTAGGTATGAAGGAGAAGACTATGAGAGTAGTCGATGGATCAGCAGCCAAAGGTCGGTACACGGGTAGCAGTATGAGCGGATTGTATCACAGAAGGAGCAGGAAGCAAGCAGGAGCAGGAAGATATTGTCAGGAGCACAATAATCTGGCAAACAGGAAGTGCAGAGGCGGGGCTTAAATAGGAAGTTCAAGGGAGGAGCAATGGAGTTCAGAGTTCAGCAGAAACTAGGTTTACCTGAGGATTACACAGGAGATCAGGCAAGGAGCTATCCACGGTTTCAGACTGGCTCAGCAGGTAGAGCCACCGCCAGACACAGCAGAGTCCCTGGGTTGAGATCTGGATCCTGACAGCGATATTAGTGCAACTGTTCATCAAACCCAAAATTTTCAGTTTAAAAAATGCATTCAAACTAATTGTGGAGCACCCCAACACAACATAGTACCCAATTTCTGGACAAATATAACATACTTCCAAATTTTGGAGCTCTGAAAACTTATGGAAAGTTTGGCTGAACCAAAAGTGATAATTTCTTCTCCTTACCGTCCCCTGACTTCTTCTGCACACTTATTTTGGGTCAGTAGTAAAGCCAGTGTATCAGAAATCGCCTGTATTTGTATCATGGCTGGGTTTACTTTAGGGCTGATTCACATGGGCGTGGTCATCTGTACGGCATGCCCGTCTGTGCACATCTGTAGGGCATGCCCCTACGTGCAGAGACCCGCTACCGGGAGGGAAAGGTGCTGCGTGTAATTGCATGCAGCTGCCTGTACCTCCCTATGGGATGATGCGGTTGCACACAGGTACGCGTTGACCTGAACCTGCACGGGTTCCCACATTTGGACGCAGACTGCATGTGCCAAAGTGGACACCTGGACCTGCAAAGATGTGCAGGTCAGGGTCGGCGTGTAGGCACGTGTAGCCGCATCCTCCCACAGGGAGGTTCAGGTGGCGGCACGCAATTACATGCAGCAGCTATCACTCTCGGGAGCAAGTCCCTGCACGGGTGTGCATGCCCTACGGATGTGCACACCTGGGTAAATGAGCCCTTCTAACCAGAGTCACGCCGGTCATGAAGGTTGATATTTCCTCTGGCCATGAACAAGTTAAAACCAACAAAACTCATTTAAAAAACAGGTCATTTTCTAAAACTTCCTCCATGGCGTGAATCAATCCTGCTAGCTGATAGATGAGCTGCCGCTGACCTTCCTCGTCTCATCTGTCTGCCTCATGACACCTTCCCAGTGACAAGCCTCTCTCATTGCCAGACGTGAACCTTGGATTGGCGACAAAGTTTTATGACTCTTTATTTTCTGTTAAACTGTAAAAAGGAACAAGAAAGTTTTGTTTGTTTTAGATTTAAAGGAACGTTCCTGTCAAATAAAGAGATTTTCCTGCAGGTGACTCTTACTCGAGTCTCGACAATTTCCTCGTCCTACTTAGCAGTTGCTATCCTCATTGTATGAAAATTCCCAAAACGAGAGACTGAAAATGCAAGATTTGTGTTCCCCGATTCCAGCTGCCTCTGGGAGTCCCAGAATATAGGAAAATGGGAATGATGTGTAACCTTCAAGGTACAATGGTTTTCACTTAGCATGCGGAGAAGGAAACAAGAATAAGAATGGCGGCATATTCCAGAGGTCTGGTGGTCAGGACTAGCACTCATGAACATGCAGCACGCTGTGGCCACATGTAAGCAGAGGGAGCCCAATTATTTCAATGCAAAGAAGCTGATGTAGCAGATTTTGTTGCGAGCTTGGAGCATTTTTTGACTGTGCTAATGCAAGCCAAGTTGCGTGTCTTGCTGCGGGTTTAGGGGGTGCAGGTAACAGCAAGGACGACATACATTTTTAGTTCGACCATTTACATTTTCTCGCACAAAATATTGAAAAAAAAGATGTCTGCTGCAGGCAGGAGTAAGCATTTCCTCAGTATCCCCTCCCCCCAGTGATCAGTCTGCTGCAGGCAGGAGGAAGCATTTAATCAGTCTCCTCTCCCCCAGTGATCAGTCTGCTGCAGGCAGGAGGAAGCATTTCATCAGTCTCCTCTCCCCCAGTGATCAGTCTGCTGCAGGCAGGAGGAAGCATTTCATCAGACTCCCCTCCCCCCAGTGATCAGTCTGCTGCAGGCAGGAGTAAGCTTTTCCTCAGTCTACCCTCCCCCAGTGATCAGTCTGCTGACGGCAGGAGTAAGCATTTCTTCAGTCTCCCCTCCCCCCAATGATCAGACTGCAACATTATATCTTTGCAGCAAGTCATAAGATGAGAGGCTGCAGCAAGGGCTGACTTGTGTCTGACATTTGCGAACTGTATAGGCACCAGAATTTACAAGACCGTATAATCTCCGAACCAGCATCTCAGTCCAGGAAGTGGTCCCTGGATGACGCCTGAACAAAGATGGCTCCGTCCTTCTGAAGTGAAAAGCAGATGAAGGCATTGTCAGGGGGAGCACTGTGATCTCCATGAGAGGCAATGGAAGTGACACATTACTTATCACGGTGCAATTAGCATTGAGAACGATATCTGATGCTCGGTCCACTTTATATAGCAGAGAATGTAGGTAGCAGGGACGGCGTTTATTGTACTCGGGTTACGTGTCATTAGGATGATAAGAAGACAATTTTCTTCTGAAAAAAACAGGAAGGTTTTGAAGTTTTTTTTTTTTAATGTTCCTCTTCCCCTCACATGACCCTGAACATTCCTTGTATGCCGACACATTGACATGACCTCTGACCTGCCCTCTAGTAAACCCAAAAGGAGGAATGTCTTTAAATGTTTTCTGCTTCTTAGTGGGAACACTTGTACATTGCTTCAGAGTTGGGAAACTTGCCGGACTTGTCCAGAGTGTTCAGTAAGGATGTAAAAACTGTAAAGGTGCCACATAGATGTACAAATAAACGTCTACCATATTCTAGACTTTTCTAAGCCCAATTTAGGGTCTGGCACCCCAGGGCCCCTTTTTTTATGTCTCTTGTGATCTCCCCTTGGATGGGTGTGAGTCCTTAATTCATTAAAATTTTTTGATATATGGAAGTTATATTTTGGTTATAATTATGCGTCTCAAACTTGTATTTGTCTTGAATTGTATTGTGATGTCTTCCTTATATTGTAAAGCGTTGCGCAAACTGTTGGCGCTATATAAATCCTTCATCATAATAATAATAGGATCTATGATTCTATCTTAGGATCGGGCTATGGATCTATCTTCCATTGAGAATTATCCTCAGTCCACTGCAGGGATCAGCTTCAGATAAATGGAAATATCTTCAAAGAGACTTAAAAGTGGAACTAAAATTATTATTATTATTATACAGGATTTATACAGCGCCAACAGTTTGCGCAGCGCTTTACAATATAAGGAAGACATTACAATCACAATACAATGCAAGACAAGATGGTAAGGAGGCCCCTGCCCCTGAGGGCTTACAATCTAAAAGGGAGGAGCAATTGATACATGAGGAGGGAGCTATGTGGGGATGAATTGTTTGAGAAAGTGATGGTTGAGCGGTTAGGTTGAGGTGGGATAGGCTTACCTGAAGAGGTGAGTTTTCAGGGTACGCCTAAAGGCAGTCAAGGTGGGAGATAGGCGGACAGGTTGGGGTAAAGAGTTTCAGAGGATGGGAGAGACTCAAGTGAAGTCCTTGAGGTGAGCATGGGAGGAGTTGACAAGGGAGATGGAAAGCAGGAGGTCTTGGGATGAGCGGAGGAAACAGTTAGGGTGACACTTTGAGACAAGGTTTGAGATATATCCGGGGGCGGAGTTGTGGATGGCTTTGCAAGTTATTGTTAATACTTTGAATTTTATCCTTTGGGCGAGTGGAAGCCAGTGTAGGGATTGCAGTCGCTGAACGGTTGGTTAGGTGAATGAGTTAGATCTTAAATGTCATTTATGGTTTGCTAATTTGTATTGAGATTGCAGTCCATCCCGGGAGTGAGCTTGGAGAGTCGACTACTTTACTGCACACAGGGACCATGGGGAACAGAAGTAGCCCCCCTCCAGAAGGAAGGACAGTGTCAGCACCAATTCAGAGATGATTGGAGGATCTACAGCCGAGTGATACACAAATAATATACATTGTTGTTCAGAGTTAAGGTACTTCAATGTATTTTTAAGATTTAACTCCCGAGTTTAGTGTCACTTTAAGTTTGTGGATCAGTAGGTAGTTGAGGGTATCAGTGTAACATGTTAAACATTTGAAACATCTGTATAGACCTTCAAAACATTTTTTATGTGATTTTAGGATTAATAAAGAAAAAGAAAAATGCATTTGTCTACTTGGCACCTTTTAAAAGTCCTCTACATGAATAAGAATTCCTTCTGGTATGTATCTGATGGGGATATGACACCTGAACACATCATCAGACCAATACACAGTTATTATAGTAATGTAAAAAGTGAGAAGATTTGGGTTTGTGAATATCTATCAGTCTCAATTTTTCTATCTTCCTTCTCAGGAAGTTAATTGGCTGCCGTTCAGATTAGCCCTACAATGTATACATCTATGCGCCTATAGGTGGGATAATCGTTCATATGTTCGAACCTCCAAGGACAGGGCTAGACGTGAATGGTCTGTTTATGAATTTTTCAGCGCTATAGGAGTAAATACAATTTGGAAACGACAAGTTTAAATGAAACAATGTAATTGTTTAAAGAACTATTCTTTTACTTCCAAACGCTGAGAGCCAGCCACCAAATTAAAAGCAATGTATTGGCCATTTTATCAGTGTACTAGCCACACAACGAGCATCACCAGAAGGGGATTGGCAAAGGTGACCCCCAGGAAAGGTTTGTTACATAGTTACATAGTACTGAGGATGAATAAAGACACAGGTCCATCCAGTTTGCTATGAAGCCAACAAAACTGCACAAAACTTCCTCACACCCAGCTAAAGAAAACCATATTTCGTTCATCACAATGTTATCTTTTATATATTTCACAGCAATTCAGAGGCTTCTTTTTTACATGTTTGGATGTGCGACTTTACATGCAACAGGAGCAGAATTATTGGCCCCATAGACTTTTAGCTTATGTACTTCACAAATGCTCAGGTGTGAATGGGGCCCAAGAACCCCCTGTTATAGATTAAATAGATGAAATATATAATTGTATATATTATATT
>NW_017307551.1:306354-308364 GCF_000935625.1 Nanorana parkeri | reverse complement strand
ATTATTATTATTCAGGATTTATATTGCACAGTTTGCACAGCGCTTTACAATATAAGGAAGACATTACAATTGCAAAACAATTCAAGACAAGATAGTAAGGAGGGCCCTGCTCGTGAGGGCTTATAATCTAAAAATATATATGTATATATATAGTTTTATGTATAAACATATATTATATGCATTTATTTATAATATATAACTAAAAACCTTTGAGACGTTGATTTATTCTGCAGTAAAACGTCTGTGTACATAAGACCTCTGCAGTGTACACTCAGTTTATATGCCTTGCATTGCTTATAAATAACATTTTATGAATATATGTACAATGTTAGAAATGTAATGTCACATCTCGGGACACACATGAGCGCACCGAGTAAAGATTTCGGAGTTTGGTATTATCTCAGCTGCGGGCGATATCATTCCAGCTGCGTGTAGGGATCTCGGCCTTACAGAAAAAGCAGCTTTAACCGTGTAATTCGGCTCTCGCTATCAAAGTCTTTTTGGACACCAGTCACTGCCGTGCTAAGGGCGACGGTTCAGACTCGGTGTTGTCATAACCTTTTGGGATGAACGCAGCGATTTTGTGGTCCATTAAGAAAACACGTTAAGTGTGGCGGCTGAAGGAGAAGTTGTGTTGGGTCTTTCCAGTTATAGAGATCCATTTCATAATAAAACATTTCGTATCTTGGAATATGGAAAGTGTACCAGTCCTTGACGTCATATAGTAATAATATTTAAACCTTGGCACCATCAAAAATGTTTACAGTCTAACACGCTTAGTGTAACACGCTTGTATATTACAAGGACTTATCCAATAAACTACCAGAAACAAAACTGCTGGGCTCACAGCAACCAGTCACAATCCATCTTGTACTGGTATGGCTTAAGTAAACTGAATTCTGATTGGCTGCTCTGGGTTACTGACTTTTGCACTTAGTTCTTGCAAAGCCAAAGGTGGATGTATTTGCAGTGCATAGACGGAACACAGCTCTCCTGGAGAAATCTCCAACGTCCCTTGGTCATGTCACTGTTCTTTCCCTTGAATTCCCTTCTATGTGAATGGAAGCGGTTTGTAAAATGGCCATCGGTTGGAAATTATTTAGAATTGTGTTTCTTGAACAAGAATATCTAACAAAGCCAATGCATTTCAGAGGAGGGGCCTTCCCTTTCCTCAAAGCTAATGTACAAAGAAAAAAAAAAATTATATACACTATATATATATATTGATCTTTATTGGCATCCCAGTCTTAGTCCGTAGGGTTCAGTATTGGGTTGGCTCCGCCCTTTGCCGCTATAACAACTTCAACTCTTCTGGGAAGGCGTCCACAAGGTTTAGGAGTGTGTCTATGGGAATGTTGGACCATTTGTGAGGTCAGGTACTGATGTTGGGGGAGAAGGCCGGGCTCGCAGTCTCCGCTCTAATTCATCCCAAAGGTGTTCTATGGGGTTGAGGTCAGGACTCTGTGCAGGCCAGTCAAGTTCCTCCCCCCCAAACTCCCCCATTCATGTCTTTATGGACCTTGCTTTGTATACTGGTGCGCTGTCATGTTGGAACAGGAAAGGGCCGCCCCCAAACTGTTCCCACAAAGTTGGGAGCATAAAATTGTCCAAAATGTCTTGGTGTGCTGATGCCTTAAGAGTTCCCTTCACTGGAACTAAGGGGCGGAGCCCAACCCCTGAAAAACAACTCCCCCCCTCCACCAAACTTTACACTTGGCACAATGCAGTTAGGCAAGTACCGTTCTCCTGGCAACCGCCAAACCCAGACACGTCCATCGGATTGCCAGACAGAGAAGCGTGATTGGTCACTCTAGAGAACACGTCTCAACTTCTCTAGAGTCCAGTGGCAACGTGCTTTACACCACGGCATCCCACGCTTTGCATTGCACTTGGTGATGTAAGGCTTGGATGCAGCTGCTCGGCCATGGAGACCCATTCCATGAAGCTCTCTACGCACTGTTGTTGTGCCAATCTGAAGGCCACATGAAGTTTGGAGGTCTGTAGCTATTG
>NW_017307551.1:301266-306337 GCF_000935625.1 Nanorana parkeri | reverse complement strand
TGGCACGCGCCCATCCCAGACACGTCCATCGGATTGCCAGACAGAGAAGCGTGATTGGTCACTCTAGAGAACACGTCTCAACTTCTCTAGAGTCCAGTGGCAACGTGCTTTACACCACGGCATCCCACGCTTTGCATTGCACTTGGTGATGTAAGGCTTGGATGCAGCTGCTCGGCCATGGAGACCCATTCCATGAAGCTCTCTACGCACTGTTGTTGTGCCAATCTGAAGGCCACATGAAGTTTGGAGGTCTGTAGCTATTGTCTCTGCAGACAGTTGGCGACTTCTGCGCACTGTGCGCTTCAGCATGCGCTGACCCCGCCTTGTCATGTTACGTGGCCTACCACTTCCTGGCTGAGTTGCTGTTGTTTCCAGTTGCTTCCATTTTGTTATAATACCAGTAACAGGTGACCGCGGAATATTTAGTAGCCAGGAAATGTCACGGATGGACTTATTGCACAGGTAACAACCTATCACGGCACCACGCTTGTAGTCACTGAGCTCCTGAGAGCGACCCATTGTTTCACAAATGTTTGTAGAAGCGTCTGCATGCCGGGGTGCCTCATCCTATACACCTGTGGCCATGGAGGGGATTGGAACACCTGAATTTAATGATTTGGAGGGGGGTCCCAATACTTTTGCCAATATAGTAAGTATACATATTTGTGAATTATTATTTTTTTAGGCATAGAGCGGTATTAACAAAACAAAAAAGAAATGCTAAAATCTTTCCTCATTGCTCTGCTTTATCGGTGGCCAACTTTAGAGCGATCAATATGTGACTCAGGGAATGTGAGGAATTTATGATACTCTAGATAGTAGCACATCCTCAGACTAAGCTCTATAGCGAGGTTCCCATGATAATAGAGTAGTAAAATCATACCTGTGATTGTCCTAGTGACATCTACCTTCGAAAAACAGGAGACATTATTTCATACTTACATTGGGATTTTGTTCACGGGGATAAAGACTCCTGTGGACAGATCTAGTTCTTGCTGCCATAACGCTTCCTCTGTAATACACTCTGTGGAATTTTTATAAACATTCAATCATGTCCTCTTGGTGGATGAAATATCATGTTTATGGCTACTGTCATAAAGGTTGGAGACTGAGAGGACTGTACCGAGGCAATGATCACGCCTGGCGTATTGGTACATAATACATTGCGATCTTGGTGCAATGACTTGGAGGTAAGTGTGACGCTCTATGACAAGGTCACCTCTCTGCTCTGCGCCTTTGTTACTTTTTAGTATCTATCACTTACACAGAAGCCATTAAAACATTAATTGCTTCTTTCTTGTGCATTTGTTGGATGATCTGGAAGAGATAAATTCATTTGTAAAGAGGAACTTCAGCCAAATAAGTAAAATATATAATTAGCTAATACATTAGTGTATATAAAGCCAAAAGCTTTCTTCTTTTTTGTTGTTGTTGTTGTTGTTGTTGTTGTTAGCCGGGTCGCCATCAATGGTATAACTTATAGACCATGTGGTGACTATAGGGCCCGAGGGTGGGAAGGGGGCCCCCAAGAAGCAGGTCTTTTAATGTCTCCATTGTAGAAGACATCAGATGCACAGGATCATGCATTGGGATCATGCGCTTACTAGTCACATATCCGATTTGCATGTTTAAGGTGCCTAAACATCTCCTCCTTCAGTGCCTGAAATGCGTTACAAGGACTGTTCATTGGCTCATAATAGAGGACCCCATTATCCCAGCCTCATATCTGCTTTGCGGGGGACGGCAGAAAGACAATATAAAAGATAACCTTTAGCAGGGGCGTCCCGAGGCTGGGTGTCACCCAGAGCAGTTACCGGGTGACACCCCGCCGTGATGTCATTGCGAGCATGTGCGATGAAGTAATCGCTCATGTGCAGCAATCTTATCGATACCTGCCGGCGGCCATCTTGGTGATGGACACTAGCAGAGAGAAGAGGGTACAATCACCCGGTGGGATGAGGTATGCCGCCGGGTCCCCTCCTCTCTCCCGAAACTGTCGGGCGCTTGGTCCGTGACCGAGTGCCCGACTTTTCAGAGGGGGATGACACCAAAATGACTGTCAGTCATTTTGGTGTCACCCCTCCAATGGTGGCACCCCCTTGTGAAGCCACTGCCTTTAGATATATATACACTAGCAGAATTTCAAGTAAATAAATGATTTGTAATTACCGCATGGAGAGAAGTAAGTAAGTATCTGGCTGGTTGGGCCGCCATTATTTTTTTTTGAGGTTGCATAAAGACGGTCAAGAAGTGAGACCACCAACTAAGTTTAATAGGTTTAGATTATTTTAAATTTACCATAGTTAGAGTTACAGGAGTACCCAACATATTTCAGGAAGCTCGCCGGTCCCCCTTCTTCAGGACTTTAAGTTGAAGAATAAAAGACAAGGTAGCACAATGGACAGGCTCGTTCAGGGTGCTTGTTCAATGGCTATATATGACCGACACACTGAACGAGCCTTCCTACCCATGTTATTAGATTCTTATTAATCATTTCATCCCAGTCCATTGTGCTACATAATTCTGGAACTAGAAGCCTTGATGAAGGAGGGCTGGTGAGCTCCTGACACATGTTGGCTACACTCAGTAAAGTTCAACTGGACCTATCAAACTTGGTTGGTGCTCCCACTTGTTGACCATACTACTACATGGTGCTCATCTCTGTTGGGTTCACCTGTTTTAGAGATAGTTGCTCTCAGTACTCTCTAGCAAATTATTCTTTACACTGGTGTCCAGTGCTCCACCAACACTAAAAAAAAATATGTAGAGCAGGGGACATACATTTTTTTTTTGTCCCGGGCAGGGCTCGCGCCGACGTGACCCCGGAGGGGAAAAAACAAAATCGGGGAAAAAAAGGACAGCGTCCTCTGGCCAGTTAGAAGTAGACTTGTCAAAAACCTATGCAGTCTAATCAAATCACACACCTAAAACTGCATATGAAGAGGTTCCTTTCTAGGAAAGCCACACAACAAAACAATAAGCAGACCCAGACACGTGGGCGGCCGAAGTTATAACCAAACCACAACTTTTCCTGTAATGGCGGAGCGTGGGTCCACCTTATCTTGCCTCTAGAGCTTCCCTTTTAGTCCTAATATGTGGCTCCATTGCCTTGTTCTGGTGCAGACATTCCCCGTTATCAATGAGATATTCAGAACTTTAGATGGCACCACCAGCACACAATTAGGAATTGTTTTACCTCTTAAAGTAAATCCAACCCCAGCACAAAAATGTAATGCATTGCAGCTTTCCAGCGGTTAGATGTGGTGGGTGCATTTGTTTTCTTCACTCTTCATCTGGTGATCTGGCTCGTAACACACTTCCTGCCCTAGGGTGACAAATGCTCGTTCACCGTACAACCTCTATAGAGGGAGCTATTGGTTGTCACCCAGGCTGGACTTCAGACTTGTCTTTCCCAGGTATTTTCTGTACTTGCTGAAAATATTTTGGGGTTGAAAAACTAATGTGGCCACCACATCGAAGGACATTACACGAGGTAGTGACAACAATTTTCAGTAATTCTAGAGACACCTGAACTGAGCTCTCTCCCTATTGTACGCCCATCTCCATTCCGCCCATCTTCATTCCCCCAGGTCTATTCCGCCCATCTCCATTCCTCTCGGTTCCATTCAGCCCATCTCCATTCCTCTCAGTTTCATTCCGCCCATCTCCATTCCCCTTGGTTCCATTCCACCCATCTCCTTTCTGCCCATCTCCATTACTTTCGTTTCCATTCTGACCATCTCCATTCCGCCCATCTCCATTCCTCTCAGTTTCATTTCGCTCCATTCCCCGTGGTTCCATTCCGCCCATCTCCATTCCTTTCGGTTCCATTCTGTCCATCTCCATTCCTCTCAGTTCCATTCCGCCCTTCTCCATCCCTCTCAGTTCACTTCCGGCCATCTCCATTCTGCCCTAATCCATTCTGCCAATTTCCATTCCGCCCATCTCCATTCTTTCAACTTCTATTCCGCCCAACTCCAGACCTCTCAGTTCCCTTCCGCCCATCTCTATTCCTCCCAGCTTCATTCTGACCATCTCCATTCCTCCCAGCTTCATTCTGACCATCTCCATTCCTCCCATTATACCTATAAGTCCATAGGTCATATCACAGGTGTCAGACATATTTCAGTTGATTGGACTGGCAGAATAAAAAAATAATTGTGCGACCTTTGAGCGAATACACACACAGATACTAAACCGTAAGGTTACAATGTGCTCTCTGTAGTAATAAAAGTCAGCTGTTCTTTTCATTTGTAGGTCAGGAGCCAAGAGAATTAATGGCTTCCAATAAACTTCCCTGGTTACTGCAGGTGGAGCAGAGTTCTGCGCCAGAGAGAGGTCAACGCGATGGTCCCAACTGGCTCAGCATCTCAGACAGTGGTGACTACATCATTAAATGCAAATAAATATTTAAAGAGCTGAACAGAGGATCACATTACATTCTGTTTGAAAAGAAAACATACTAAGAACATTCGTTTTAGTCTCTATTCACACAGAACGAACGTTCACAGGGATTTGCAGGGTGAATGGCTCTGTGAATTGTTGCTAATAAGACCCCTAAGTAATATTTTCAGTACATAGCTATTTGGCCCCCTCACCAAAACATGGCACCGAATTCCGTCAAAAGGGTCAATCCTTTAAAATGTATCGACACCTAAAAACAAAGATGTCATATCGCAGCTTAGATGTGGTGACTGCATTCGTTTTCTTTTTTTTCCCCCCTTAGATTCACCTGATGGTCCTGCCAATAACACACTATGGTGACAACGTTCCCTCGCTCTAATGTACGGGTGAAGGAGCAGTATTGTAACCCTAGGCTGCTCTCCTGATTTGGACTATAGACACCTCCTCCTCTCCCCATCTACATTACATGGTGCTGCTTTTGTAGTTCACAGAAGCCAGCCAGGAAGACTGATAACACGGATTGAGATTTCAGTTCCGTGCACAATGGATTTCTGGCAGGATCAACCGGTTGTTTTTTCTGTTCTCGCAGAAAGCCTCCAGGATTTTTTATTAATTTTTTATTATTTCTTTTAAATATTTTAAATGTTACTGTTGGGGGGGCTTCGGG